>NC_137966.1:28611190-28618690 GCF_963924665.1 Micromys minutus | reverse complement strand
AACCCCTAACCCTAACCCTAACCCTAACCTTAACCCTAACCCTAACCCTAACCCTATCCCTAACCCTAACCCTTACCGTAACACTAACACTAACCTTAACCCTAACCCTAACCTTAACCCTCACCCTAACCCTCACCTTAACCCTAAACCTAACCCTAACACTAACCCTAACACCCTAAATACTAAACCTTAAACCCCGAAAAACGCTAAACACTAATTCCAAAAGCACCCTAAACCCTAAACTATAAACACTAAACGCTAAAAAACCCTAAACCCTAAACCCTAAACACTAAACCCTAAACAAGCCTAAACCCTAAAACCATTAACACTATACCCTAAACAACCCTAAACCCTTAACCCTAAACATTATACCCTAAACCCTAAAACACTATACAACCTTAAACCCTAAACCTTAAAATATCCTAAATCATAAATCCTGAACAACCCTAAACACTAAATTATAAACAACCCTAAAAAACCCTAAACAACTCTAAACGCTTAAACCTAAACAACCCTAACCATTAAACAATCTTAAACGCTAAATTCTATACCCTAAACATAAACCACCCTAAAACTTAAACAATCCTAAACCCTAAACCTTAAACCATAAACCCTAAATTTTAAACCATAAATCTAAGAATAACCATAACCCTAACCCTAACCCTAAACATAAACCTAACCCTAACCCCAACCCTAACCTTAACCCCATAACCCTAACCCTAACCTTAAGCCTAAGATAACCCCATAACCCTAACTCTAACCCTAACTCTAACCCTAAATCTAACCCTAATGCTAACCCTAACCCTAACCCTAACCCTAACCCTAACCCTAACCCTAACCCCTTAACCTTAATCCCTAAATCCTAAACCCTGAACAACCATAAATCCTAAACCCTGAACAACCCTAAATCATAAACCCTGAATAACCCTAAACACTAACCTCTAAACAACCCTAAACAACCCTAATCACTAAACCATAAACAACCCTAAACACTAAACCCTAAACAACCCTATACCCTAAACCTTAAACACTAAACCCTAAATAACCCTAAACCCTAAACCATTAACACTATACTCTAAAGAACACTAAACACTAAACCCAAAACAACCCTAAAACCTAAACCTTAAACACTAAACCTTAAACAACCCTAAAACCTAAACACTAAACCCTAAAAAACCCTAAACTTTTAACCCTAAACACTATACCCTAAACAACCCTAAACCTTAAACAATCCTAAACTCTAAACGCTAAACCCTTAACCTAAACCACCCTAAATCTTAAACAATCCTAAACCCTAAACCTTAAACCCTAAACACTAAACCCTAAACCCTAAACCTAACAATAACCATAACCCTAACCCTAACCCCTAACCCTTACCCTAACCCTAACCCTAATCCTAACCCTAACCCTAACTGTAACCCTAACCCTAACCCTAAACCTAATCCTAACCCTAACCTTAACCCTAATCCTAACCCTAACCCTAACCCTAACCGTAACCATAACACTAAACTCTAAACCCTAAACCTAATCCACCCTAAACCTTAAACAATCCTAAACCATAAACATTAGACCCTAAATCCTAAATCTAACAATAAACCTAAACCTAACCCTAAATCTAACACTAACCCTAACCCTAACCCTAAACCCTCCCTGACCCTAACCCTAACCCTAATCCTAACCCTAAACCTAACCCTGACCCTAATCCTAACACTAACCCTATTTCTAATTCTAACCCTAACACTAATCCTAAACTTAAACCTAACCCCCTAATAATAACCCAAACCCTAACACTAACCCTAAAATAACCCTAACCCTAACCCTAACCCTAACCCTAACCCTAACCCTAACCTAACCCTAACCCTAACCCTAACCCTAACACAAACCCTAACACTAACCCCCTAACTTTTACACTAACCCTAACCATAACCCTAAACATAACCCTTACCATAACCCTAAACCTAACCCTAACTCAATCCCTAACCCTAACCCTAACCGTAACAATAACACTAAAGTCTAAACAATAAACCTAATCCACCCTAAACCTTAAACAATCCTAAACCATAAACCTTAAACCCTAAACCGTAAATCTAACAATAAACCTAAACCTAACCCTAAATCTAACCCTAACCCTATCCCTAACCCTAAACCTAACCCTGACCCTAAACCTAACCCTAGTCCTAACACTAACCATAACCCTAACCCTAACACTAACCCTAACCTTAACCCTAACCCTAACCCTAACCCTAACCCTAACTCTAACCCCAACCCTAACCCTAACCGTAACCATAATACTAAACTCTAAACCCTAAACCTAATCCTCCCTTAAACTTAAAATATCCTAAACCATAAACCTTAAACCCTAAACCCAAAATCTATCAATAAACCTAAACCTAACCCTAAATCTAACCCTAACCCTAACCCTAACCCTAAACATAAACCTGACCCAAACCCTAATCCTAATCCTAACACTAATCATAACCCAAACACTAACCCTAACCCTAACCTTAAACCTAACCCTAAACCTCACACTATCCCTAATCCTAACACTAAACCCTAAACTTTAATTCTAACCCTAACCCTAACCGTACCCTTAAACCTAACCCTAACCATATTTCTAAACCTAACCCTGACCCTAATCCTAACACTAACCCTATTTCTAATTCTAACCCTAACACTAATCCTAAACTAAACCTAACCCCCTAATAATAACCCTAACACTAAACCTAACCCTAACCCTAACCCTAACCCTAACACTAACCCCTAACCCCTAACACTAACCCTAACCCAAACTTCTAACCCTAACCCTAACCCTAACCCTAACCCGATCCCTAACCCTAACCCATATTCTAACACTAACACTAACCTTAACCCTAACCCTAACCTTAACCCTCACCCTAACCCTCACCATAACCCTAAACCTAACCCTAACACTAACCCTAACACCCTAAATCCTAAACCCTAAACCCCGAAAAACACTAAACACTAATTCCAAAAGCACCCTAAACCCTAAACTATAAACAATAAACGCTAAAAAACCCTAAACCCTAAACCCTAAACACTAAACCCTAAACAAGCCTAAACCCTAAAACCATTAACACTATACCCTAAACAACCCTAAACCCTTAACCCTAAACATTATACCCTAAACCCTAAAACACTATACAACCTTAAACCCTATACCTTAAAATATCCTAAATCATAAATCCTGAACAACCCTAAACACTAAATTATAAACAACCCTAAAAAACCCTAAACAACTGTAAACGCTAAAACCTAAACAACCCTAACCATTAAACAATCTTAAACGCTAAATTTTGTACCCTAAACCTAAACCACCCTAAAACTTAAACAATCCTAAACCCTAAACCATAAACCATAAACCCTAAATTTTAAACCATAAATCTAAGAATAACCATAACCCTAACCCTAACCCTAAACCTAAACCTAACCCTAACCCCAACCCTAACCTTAACCCCATAACCCTAACCCTAACCTTAAGCCTAACATAACCCCATAACCCTAACTCTAACCCTAACTCTATCCCTAATGCTAACCCTAACCCTAACCCTAACCCTAATCCCTTAACCTTAATCCCTAAATCCTAAACCCTGAACAACCATAAATCATAAACCCTGAACAACCCTAAATCATAAACCCTGAATAACCCTAAACACTAACCTCTAAACAACCCTAAACAACCCTAGTCACTAAACCATAAACAACCCTAAACACTAAAACCTAAACAACCCTATACCTTAAACCTTAAACACTAAACCCTAAATAATCCTAAACCCTAAACCATTAACACTATACCCTAAACAACACTAAACACTAAACCCAAAACAACCCTAAATCCTAAACCTTAAACACTAAACCTTAAACAACCCTAAACCCTAAACACTAAACCCTAAACAACCCTAAACATTTAACCCTAAACACTATACCCTAAACAACCCTAAGCCTTAAAAAAATCCTAAACTCTAAACCCTAAACTATTAACCTAAACCACCCTAAATCTTAAACAATCCGAAACCCTAAACCTTAAACCCTAAACACTAAACACTAAACCCTAAACCTAACAATAACCATAACCCTAACCCTAACCCCTAACCCTTACCCTAACCCTAACCCTAACCCTAATCCTAACCCTAAACCTAATCCTAACCCTAACCCTAACCCTAACCCTAAACCTAAACCTAACCTTAACCCTAATTCTAACCCTAACCTTAACCCTAATCCTAACCCTAACCCTAACCCTAACCGTAACCATAACACTAAACTCTAAACCCTAATCCTAATCCACCCTAAACCTTAAACAATCCTAAACCATAAACCTTAGACCCTAAATCCTAAATCTAACAATAAACCTAAACCTAACCCTAAATCTAACCCTAACCCTAACCCTCAACCTAAACCCTCCCTGACCCTATCCCTAACCCTAACCCTAAACCTAACCCTGACCCTAATCCTAACACTAACCCTATTTCTAATTCTAACCTTAACACTAATCCTAAACTTAAACCTAACCCCCTAATAATAACCCTAACCCTTTCACTAACCCTAACCCCTAACCATAACCCTAACCCTAACCTAACTTTAACCCTAACACTAACCCTAACCCTAACCCTAACCTAACCCTAACCCTAACCCTAACCCTAAACCTAACACAAACCCTAACACTAACCTACTAACTTCTACCCTAACCCTAACCCTAACCCTAAACCTAACCCTTACCATAACCCTATCCCTAACCCTAACCCCATCCCTAACCCTAACCCTAACCGTAACCAAAACACTAAACTCTAAACCCTAAACCTAATCCACCCTAAACCTTAAACAATCCTAAACCATAAACCTTAAACCCTAAACCCTAAATCTAACTATAAACCTAAACCTAACCCTAAATCTAACCCTAACCCTATCCCTAACCCTAAACCTAACCCTGACCCTAACCCTAACCCTAATCCTAACACTAACCATAACCCTAACCCTAACACTAACCCTAACCTTAACCCTAACCCTAACCCTAACCCTAACCCTAACTCTAACCCTAACCCTAACCCTAACCGTAACCATAATACTAAACTCTAAACCCTAAACCTAATCCACCCTTAAACTTAAACAATCCTAAACCATAAACCTTAAACCCTAAACCCTAAATCTAACAATAAACCTAAACCTAACCCTAAATCTAACCCTAACCCTAACCCTAACCCTAAACATAAACCTGACCCTAACCCTAATCCTAATCCTAACACTAATCATAACCCAAACACTAACCCTAACCCTAACCCTAAACCTAACCCTAAACCTCACACTATCCCTAATCCTAACACTAAACCCTAAACTTTAATTCTAACCCTAACCCTAACCCTACCCTTAACCCTAACCCTAACCATATTTCTAAACCTAACCCTGTCCCTAATCCTAACACTAACCCTATTTCTAATTCTAACCCTAACACTAATCCTAAACTAAAACCTAACCCCCTAATAATAACCCTAACACTAAACCTAACCCTAACCCTAACCCTAACCCTAACACTAACCCCTAACCCCTAACACTAACCCTAACCCAAACTTCTAACCCTAACCCTAACCCTAACCCTAACCTTAACCCTAACCCTAACCCTAACCCTAACCCTATCCCTAACCCTAACCCTTATTCTAACACTAACACTAACTTTAACCCTAACCCTAACCTTAACCCTCACCCTAACCCTCACCTTAACCCTAAACCTAACCCTAACACTAACCCTAACACCCTAAATCCTAAACCCTAAACCCCGAAAAACCCTAAACACTAATTCCAAAAGCACCCTAAATCCAAAACTATAAACACTAAACGCTAAAAAACCCTAAACCCTAAACCCTAAACACTAAACCCTAAACAAGCCTAAACCCTAAAACCATTAACAATATACCCTAAACAACCCTAAACCCTTAACACTAAACATTATACCCTAAACCCTAAAACACTATACAACCTTAAACCCTAAACCTTAAAATATCCTAAATCATAAATTCTGAACAACCCTAAACACTAAATCATAAACAACCCTAAAAAACCCTAAACAACTCTAAACGCTAAACCCTAAAAAACCCTAAACATTAAACAATCTTAAACGCTAAACCCTATACCCTAAACCTAAACCACCCTAAAACTTAAACAATCCTAAACCCTAAACCTTAAACCATAAACCCTAAATTTTAAACCATAAATCTAAGAATAACCATAACCCTAACCTTAACCCTAAACCTAAACATAACCCTAACCACAACCCTAACCTTAACCCCATAACCCTAACCCTAACCTTAAGCCAAACATAACCCCATAACCTTAACTCTAACCCTAACTCTAACCCTAATGCTAAACCTAACCCTAACCCTAACCCTAACCTTAACCCCTTAACCTTAATCCCTAAATCCTAAACCCTGAACAACCATAAATCCTAAACCCTGAACAACCCTAAATCATAAACCCTGAATAACCCTAAACACTAACCTCTAAACAACCCTAATCAACCCTAATCACTAAATCATAAACAACCCTAAACACTAAACCCTAAACAACCCTATACCCTAAACCTTAAACACTAAACCCTAAATAACCCTAAACCCTAAACCATTAACACTATACCCTAAACAACACTAAACACTAAACCCAAAACAACCCTAAAACCTAAACCTTAAACACTAAACCTTAAACAACCCCAAACCCTAAACACTAAACCATAAACAACCCTAAACTTTTAACCCTAAACACTATACCCTAAACAACCCTAAACCTTAAACAATCCTAAACTCTAAACCCTAAATCCTTAACATAAACCACCCTAAATCTTAAACAATCCTAAACCCTAAACCTTAAACCCTAAACACTAAACCCTAAACGCTAAACCTAACAATAACCATAACCCTAACCCTAACCCCTAACCCTTACCCTAACCCTAACCCTAACCCTAATCATAACCTTAACCCTAACCCTAACCCTAACCCTAACCCTAACCCTAACCCTAAACCTAATCCTAACCCTAACCCCAACTTTAACCCTAATCCTAACCCTAACCCTAACCCTAACCCTAACCCTAACCCTAACCCTAAACCTAATCCTAACACTAACCTTAACCCTAATCCTAACCCTAACCCTAACCCTAACCCTAACCATAACCATAACACTAAACTCTAAACCCTAAACCTAATCCACCCTAAACCTTAAACAATCCTAAACCATAAACCTTAGACCCTAAATCCTAAATCTAACAATAAAACTAAACCTAACCCTGAATCTAACCCTAACCCTAACCCTAACCCTAAACCCTCCCTGACCCTAACCCTAACCCTAACCCTAACCCTAACCCTAACCCTAACCCTAACCCTAACCCTAACCCTAAACCTAACCCTGATTCTAATCGTAACACTAACCCTATTTCTAATTCTAAGCCTAACACTAATCCTAAACTTAAACCTAACCCCCTAATAATAACCATAACCCTAACAC
>NC_137966.1:28593690-28606190 GCF_963924665.1 Micromys minutus | reverse complement strand
TAAACCTAAACCTAACCGTAAATCTAACCCTAACCCTAACCCTAACCCTAAACCCTTCCTGACCCTAACCCTAACCCTAACCCTAACCCTAAACCTAACCCTGACCCTAATCCTAACACTAACCCTATTTCTAATTCTAACCCTAACACTAATCCTAAACTTAAACCTAACCCCCTAATAATAACCCTAACCCTAACACTAACCCTAACCCCTAACCCTAACCCTAACCCTAACCCTAACCTAACCCTAACCCTAACCCTAACCCTAACCCAAACCCTAACACTAACCCCCTAACTTTTACCCTAACCCTAACCCTAACCCTAACCCTAACAGTTACCATAACCCTGACCCTAACCCTAACCCCATACCTAACCCTAACCCTAACCGTAACAATAACACTAAACTCTAAACACTAAACCTAATCCACCCTAAACCTTAAACAATCCTCAACCATAAACCTTAAAGCCTAAACCCTAAATCTAACAATAAACCTAAACCTAAACCTAAATCTAACCCTAACCCTATCCCTAACCCTAAACCTAACGCTGACCCTAACCCTAACCCTAATCCTAACACTAACCATAACCCTAACCCTAACACTAACCCTAACCTTAACCCTAACCCTAACCCTAACCCTAACCCTAACCCTAACCCTAACTCTAACCCTAACCCTAACCCTAACCGTAACCATAATACTAAACTCTAAACCCTAAACCTAATCTACCCTAAAACTTAAACAATCCTAAACCTTAAACCTTAAACCCTAAACCCTAAATCTAACAATAAACCTAAACCTAACCCTAAATCTAACCCTAACTCTAACCCTAACCCTAAACCTAAACCTGACCCTAACCCTAACCCTAATAATAACACTAATCATAACCCAAACACTAACCCTAACCCTAACCCTAAACCTAACCCTAAACCTCACACTATCCCTAATCCTAACATTAAACCCTAAACTCTAAATCTAACCCTAACCCTAACCCTACCCTTAACCCTAACCCTAACCATATCCCTAAACCTAACCCTGACCCTAATCCTAACACTAACCCTATTTCTAATTCTAACCCTAACACTAATCCTAAACTAAAACCTAACCCCCTAATAATAACCCTAACACTAAACCTAACCCTAACCCTAACCCTAACCCTAACCCTAACACTAACCCCTAACCCCTAACACTAACCCTAACCCTAACCCCTAACCCTAACCCTAACCCTAACCCTAACCTTAACCCTAACCCTAACCCTAACCCTATCCCTAACCCTAACCCTTACCCTAACTCTAACACTAACCTTAACCCTAACCCTAAACTTAACCCTCACCCTAACCCTCACCTTAACCCTAAACCTAACCCTAACACTAACCCTAACACCCTAAATCCTAAACCCTAAACCCCAAAAAACCATAAACACTAATTCCAAAAGCACCCTAAACCCTAAAGTATAAACACTAAACGCTAAAAAACCCTAAACCCAAAACCCTAAACACTAAAAGCCTAAACAAGCCTAAACCCTAAAACCATTAACACTATACCCTAAACAACCCTAAACCCTTAACCCTAAACATTATACCCTAAACCTTAAAACACTATACAACCTTAAACCCTAAACCTTAAAATATCCTAAATCATAAATCCTGAACAACCCTAAACACTAAATCATAAACAACCCTAAAAAACCCTAAACAAGTCTAAACGCTAAAACCTAAACAACCCTAAACATTAAACAATCTTAAACGCTAAACCCTATACCCTAAACCTAAACCACCCTAAAACTTAAACAATCCTAAACCCTAAACGTTAAACCATAAACCCTAAATTTTAAACCATAAATCTAAGAATAACCATAACCCTAACCCTAACCCTAAACCTAAACCTAACCCTAATCCCAACCCTAACCTTAACCCCATAAACCTAACCCTAACCTTAAGCCTAACATAACCCCATAACCCTAACTCTAACCCTAACTCTAACCCTAATGCTAACCCTAACCCTAACCCTAACCCTAACCATAACCCCTTAACCTTAATCCCTAAATCCTAAACCCTGAACAACCATAAATCCTAAACCCTGAACAACCCTAAATCATAAACCCTGAATAACCCTAAACACTAACCTCTAAACAACTCTAAACAACCCTAAGCACTAAACCATAAACAACCCTAAACACTAAACCCTAAACAACCCTATACCCTAAACCTTAAACACTAAACCCTAAATAACCCTAAATCCTAAACCATTAACACTATACCCTAAACATCACTAAACACTAAACCCAAAACAACCCTAAAACCTAAACCTTAAACACTAAACCTTAAACAACCTTAAACCCTAAACACTAAATTCTAAACAACCCTAAACTTTTAACCCTAAACACTATACCCTAAACAACCCTAAACCTTAAACAATCCTAAACTCTAAACCCTAAACCCTTAACCTAAACCACCCGAAATCTTAAACAATCCTAAAACCTAAACCTTAAACCCTAAACAATAAACCCTAAACCCTAAACCTAACAATAACCATAACCCTAACCCTAACCCCTAATCTTTACCCTAACCCTAACCCTAACCCTAATCCTAACCCTAACCCTAACCCTAACCCTAAATCTAATCCTAACCCTAACCTTAACCCTAATCCTAAACCTAACCCTAACCCTAACCCTAACCGTAACCATAACACTAAACTCTAAACCCTAAACCTAATCCACTCTAAACCTTAACATATCCTATACCATAAACCTTAGACCCTAAATCCTAAATCTAACAATAAACCTAAACCTAACCCTAAATCTAACCCTAACCCTAACCCTAACCCTAAACCCTCCCTGACCCTAAACCTAACCCTAACACTAACCCTAAACCTAACCCTGACCCTAATCCTAACACTAACCCTATTTCTAATTCTAACCCTAAAACTAATTCTAAACTTAAACCTAACCCCTTAATAATAACCCTAACCCTAACACTAACCCTAACCTCTAAACCTAAACCTAACCCTAACCCTAAGGATAAACTAACCCTAACCCTAAACCTAACCCTAACCCTAACACTAACCCCTAACCCTTACCCTAACCCTAACCCTAACCCTGACCATTACCCTAAACCTAACCCTAACCCTAATCCTAACCCTAACCCTAACACTAACCGTAACCATAATACTAAACCCTAAATCTAACAATAAACCTAAACCTGACCCTAAATCTAACCCTATCCCTAACCCTAACCCTAAACCTAACCCTGACCCTAACCCTAACCCTAATCCTAACACTAACCATAACCCTAACCCTAACCCTAACACTAACCTTAACCCCAACCCTAACCCTAACCCTAACCCTAACCGTAACCATAATACTAAACTCTAAACCCTAAACCTAATCCACCCTAAACCTTAAACAATCCTAAACCATAAACCTTAAAGCCTAAACCCTAAATCTAAAAATAAAACTAAACCTAACCCTTAATCTAACCCTGACCCTAACCCTAACCCTAAACCTAACTCTGACCCTAACCCTAACCCTAATCCTAACACTAACCATAATCCAAACCCTAACCCTAACCCTAACCCTAAACCTAACCCTAACCCTAAACCTCACACTATCCTTAATCCTAACACTAAACCCTAAACTTTAAATCTAACCCTAACCCTAACCCTACC
Organism: Micromys minutus; assembly: GCF_963924665.1. Taxonomy (NCBI): domain Eukaryota; kingdom Metazoa; phylum Chordata; class Mammalia; order Rodentia; family Muridae; genus Micromys; species Micromys minutus. The sequence continues at coordinate 28,602,529 of NC_137966.1, read as the reverse complement.
CTTAACCCTAACCCTAACCCTATCCCTAAACCTAACCCTGACCCTAATCCTAACACTAACCTTATTTCTAATTCTAACCCTAACACTAATCCTTAACTAAAACCTAACCCCCTAATAATAACCCTAACACTAAACCTAACCCTAACCCTAACCCTAACCCTAACCCTAACCCTAACCCTAACACTAACCCCTAACCCCTAACACTAACCCTAACCCTAACCCCTAACCCTAACCCTAACCCTAACCCTAACACTAACACTAACCCTAACCCTATCCCTAACCCTCACCCTTACCCTAACACTAACACTAACCTTAACCCTAACCCTAACCTTAACCCTCACCCTAACCCTCACCTTAACCCTAAACCTAACCCTAACACTAACCCTAACACCCTAAATCCTAGACCCTAAACCCCGAAAAACCCTAAACACTAATCCCAAAAGCACCCTAAACCCTAAACTATAAACACTAAACGCTAAAAAACCCTAAACCCTAAACCCTAAACACTAAACCCTAAACAAGCCTAAACCCTAAAACCATTAACACTATACCCTAAACAACCCTAAACCCTTAACCCTAGACATTATACCCTAAACCCTAAAACACTATACAACCTTAAACCCTAAACCTTAAAATATCCTAAATCATAAATCCTGAACAACCCTAAACACTAAATTATAAACAACCCTAAAAAACCCTAAACAACTCTAAACGCTAAAACCTAAACAACCCTAACCATTAAACAATCTTAAACGCAAAATTCTATACCCTAAACCTAAACCACCCTAAAACTTAAACAAATAAACCATAAACCTTAAACCATAAGCCCTAAATTTTAAACCATAAATCTAAGAATAACCATAACCCTAACCCTAACCCTAAACCTAAACCTAACCCTAACCACAACCCTAACCTTAACCGCATAACCCTAACCCTAACCTTAAGCCTAACATAACCCCATAACCCTAACTCTAACCCTAACTCTAACCCTAATGCTAACCCTAACCCTAACCCTAACCCTAACCCTAACCCCTTAACCTTAATCCCTAAATCCTAAACCCTGAACAACCATAAATCCTAAACCCTGAACAACCCTAAATCATAAACCCTGGATAACCCTAAACACTAACCTCTAAACAACCCTAAACAACCCTAATCACTAAACCATAAACAACCCTAAACACTAAACCCTAAACAACCCTATACCCTAAACCTTAAACACTAAACCCTAAATAACCCTAAACCCTAAACCATTAACACTATACCCTAAACAACACTAAACACTAAACCCAAAACAACCCTAAAGCCTAAACCTTAAAAACTAAACCTTAAACAATCCTAAACCCTAAACACTAAATCCTAAACAACCCTAAACTTTTAACCCTAAACACTATACCCTAAACAACCCTAAACCTTAAACAATCCTAAAGTCTAAACCCTAAACCCTTAACCTAAACCACCCTAAATCTTAAACAATCCTAAACCCTAAACCTTAAACCCTAAACACTAAACCCTAAACCTAAACCTAACAATAACCATAACCCTAACCCTAACCCTAACCCTAACCCTAACCCTAACCCTAACCCTAACCCTAACCCTAACCCTAACCCTAAACCTAATCCTAACCCTAACCTTAACCCTAATCCTAACCCTAACCCTAACCCTAACCCTAACCGTAACCATAACACTAAACTCTAAACCCTAAACCTAATCCACCCTAAATTTTAAACAATCCTAAACCATAAAACTTAGACCCTAAATCCTAAATCTAACAATAAACTTAAACCTAACCCTAAATCTAACCCTAACCCTAACCCTAACCCTAAACCCTCCCTGAGCCTAACCCTAAACCTAACCCTAACCCTAACCCTAAACCTAACCCTTACCCTAATCCTAACACTAACCCTATTTCTAATTCTAACCCTAACAATAATCCTAAACTTAAACCTAACCCCCTAATAATAACCCTAACACTAACACTAACCCTAACCCCTAACCCTAACCCTAAACCTAACCCTAACCCTAACCTAACCCTAACCTTAACCCTAACCCTAACCCTAACCCTAACACTAACCCCTAACCCTTACCCTAACCCTAACCCTAACCCTAACCCTAACCATTACCCTAACCCTAACCCTAACCCTAACCGTAACCCTAACCCTAACCCTTACACTAACCGTAACCATAACACTAAACTCTAAACCTTAACCTAATCCACCCTAAACCTTAAACAATCCTAAACCATAAACCTTAAACCCTAAATCCTAAATCTAACAATAAACCTAAACCTGACCCTAAATCTAACCCTAACCCTAACCCTCACCCTAAACCTAACCCTGACCCTATCCCTAACCCTAATCCTAACCCTAACCCTAACCCTAACCCTAACCCTAACCCTAACCCTAAACCAAATCCTAACTCTAACCTTAACCCTAATCCTAAACCTAACCCTAACCCTAACACTAACCGTAACCATAACACTAAACTCTAAACCCTAAACCTAATCCACCCTAAACCTTAAACAATCCTAAACCATAAACCTTAGACCCTAAATCCTAAATCTAACAATAAACCTAAACCTAACCCTAAATCTAACCCTAACCCTAACCCTAAAACTAAACCCTCCCTGACCCTAACTTTAACCCTAACCCTAACCCTAACCCTAAACCTAACTCTGACCCTAATCCTAACACTAACCCTATTTCTAATTCTAACCCTAACACTAATCCTAAACTTAAACCTAACCCCATAATAATAACCCTAACCATAACACTAACCCTAACCCCTAACCCTAACCCTAACCCTAACCCTAACCCTAACCTAACCGTAACACTAACCCTAACCCTAACACTAACCCCTAACCCTTACCCTAATCCTAACCCTAACCCTAACCCTAACCCTAACCATTACCCTAACCCTAACCCTAAACCTAACCATAACACTAACCGTAACCATAACACTAAACTCTAAACCTTAACCTAATCCACCCTAAACCTTAAACAATCCTAAACCATAAACCTTAAACCCTAAACCCTAAATCTAACAATAAACCTAAACCTGACCCTAAATCTAACCCTAACTCTAACCCTAACCCTAAACTAACCCTGACCCTAACCCTAACACTAATCCTAACACTAACCATAACCCTAACCCTAACCCTAACCCTAAACTTAACCCTAACCCTAACCCTAACCCTAACCCTAACCCTAACCCTAACTCTAACCCTAACCCTAACCCCTTAACCTTAATCGCTAAATCCTAAACCCTGAACAACCCTAAATCATAAACCCTGAATAACCCTAAACACTAACCTCTAAACAACCCTAAACAACCCTAATCACTAAACCATAAACAACCCTAAACACTAAACCCTAAACAACCCTATACCCTAAACCGTAAACACTAAACCCTAAATAACCCTAAACCCTAAACCATTAACACTATACCCTAAACAACACTAAACACTAATCCCAAAACAACCCTAAAACCTAAACCTTAAACACTAAACCTTAAACAACCCTAAACTCTAAACACTAAAACTTAAACAACCCTAAACTTTTAACCCTAAACACTATACCCTAAACAACCCTAAACCTTAAACAATCCTAAACTCTAAACCCTAAACCCTTAACCTAAACCACCCTAAATCTTAAACAATCCTAAACCCTAAACCTTAAACCCGAAACACTAAACCCTAAACCCTAAACCTAAAAATAACCATAACCCTAACCCTAACCCCTAACCCTTACCCTAACCCTAACCCTAACCCTAATCCTAAATCTAACAATAAACCTAAACCTAACCCTAAATCTAACCCTAACCCTAACCCTAACCCTAACCCTAACCCTAACCTTAACCCTAATCTTAACCCTAACCCTAACCCTAACCGTAACCATAACACTAAACTCTAAACCCTAAACCTAATCCACCCTAAAACTTAAACAATCCTAAACCATAAACCTTAGACCCTAAATCCTAAATCTAACAATAAACCTAAACCTAACCCTAAATCTAACCCTAACCCTAACCCTAACCCTAAACCCTCCCTGACCCTAACCCTAACCCTAACTTTAACCCTAACCCTAAACCTAACCCTGACCCTAATCCTAACACTAACCCTATTTCTAATTCTAACCCTAACACTAATCCTAAACTTAAACCTAACCCCATAATAATAACCCTAACCATAACACAAACCCTAACCCCTAACCCTAACCCTAACCCTAACCCTAACCTAACCCTAACCCTAACACTAACCTTAACACTAACCCCTAACCCTTACCCTAACCCTAACTCTAACCCTAACCCTAACCATTACCCTAACCCTAACCCTAACCCTAACCCTAACACTAACCGTAACCATAACACTAAACTCTAAACCTTAACCTAATCCACCCTAAACCTTAAACAATCCTAAACCATAAACCTTAAACCCTAAACACTAAATCTAACAATAAACCTAAACCTGACCCTAAATCTAACCCTAACCCTAACCCTAAGCCTAAACCTAACCCTGACCCTAACCCTAACACTAATCCTAACACTAACCATAAACCTAACCCTAACCCTAACCCTAACCTTAACCCTAACCGTAACCCTAACGCTAACCCTAACCCTAACACTAACCCTAACCCTAACCCTAACCCCTTAACCTTAATCCCTAAATCCTAAACCCTGAACAACCATAAATCCTGAACCCTGAACAACCCTAAATTATAAACCCTGAATAACCCTAAACACTAACCTCTAAACAACCCTAAACAACCCTAATCACTAAACCATAAAAAACCCTAAACACTAAACCCTAAACAACCCTATACCCTAAACCGTAAACACTAAACCCTCAATAACCCTAAACCCTAAACCATTAACACTATACCCTAAACAACACTAAACACTAATCCCAAAACAACCCTAAAACCTAAACCTTCAACACTAAACCTTAAACAACACTAAACCCTAAAAACTAAACCCTTAACAACCCTAAACTTTTAACCCTAAACACTATACCCTAAACAACCCTAAACCTTAAACAATCCTAAACTCTAAACCCTAAACCCTTAACCTAAACCACCCTAAATCTTAAACAATCCTAAACCCTAAACCTTAAACCCTAAACACTAAACCCTAAACCCTAAACCTAACAATAATCATAACCCTAACCATAACCCCTAACCCTTACCCTAACCCTAACCCTAACCCTAATCCTAACCCAAACCCTAAACCTAACCCTAACCCTATCCCTAACCCTAAACCTAATCCTAACTCTAACCTTAACCCTAATCCTAACCCTAACCCTAACCCTAACCGTAACCATAACACTAAACTCTAAACCCTAAACCTAATCCACCCTAAACCTTAAACAATCCTAAACCATAAACCTTAGACCCTAAATTCTAAATCTAACAATAAACCTAAACCTAACCCTAAATCTAACCCTAACCCTAACCCTAACCCTAAACCCTCCCTGACCCTAACCCTAATCCTAACCCTAACCCTAAACCTAACCATGACCCTAATCCTAACACTAACCCTATTTCTAATTCTAACCCTAACACTAATCCTAAACTTAAACCTAACCCCAAAATAATAACCCTAACCATAACACTAACCCTAACCCCTAACCCTAACCCTAACCCTAACCCTAACCCTAACCTAAACCTAACCCTAACCCTAACCCTAACCCTAACCCTAACCCTAACCCCTAACCCTTACCCTAACCCTAACCCTAGCCCTAACCCTAACCATTACCCTAACCCTAACCCTAACCCTAACGCTAACCCTAACCCTAACACTAACCGTAACCATAACACTAAACTCTAAACCTTAACCTAATCCACCCTAAACCTTAAACAATCCTAAACCATAAACCTTAAACCCTAAACCCTAAATCTAACAATAAACCTAAACCTGACTCTAAATCTAACCCTAACCCTAACCCTAACCCTAAACCTAACCCTGACCCTAACCCTAACCCTAATCCTAACACTAACCATAACCCTAACCCTTACCCTAACCCTAACCTTAACCCTAACCCTAACCCTAACCCTAACCCTAACCCTAACCCTAACCCTAACCCTAACCCTAACCCCTTAACCTTAATCCCTAAATCCTAAACCCTGAACAACCATAAATCCTAAACCCTGAACAACCATAAATCATAAACCCTGAATAACCCTAAACACTAACCTCTAAACAACCCTAAACAATCCTAATCACTAAACCATAAACAACCCTAAACACTAAACCCTAAACAAACCTATACCCTAAACCTTAAACACTAAACCCTAAATAACCCTAAACCCTGAACCATTAACTCTATACCCTAAACAACACTAAACACTAAACCCAAAACAACCCTAAAACCTAAAACTTAAATACTAAACCTTAAACAACCCTAAACCCTAAACACTAAACCCTAAACAACCCTAAACTTTTAACCCTAAACACTATACCCTAAACAACCCTAAACCTTAAACAATCCTAAACTCTAAACCCTAAACCCTTAACCTAAACCACCCTAAATCTTAAACAATCCTAAACCCTAAACCTTAAACCCTAAACACTAAACCCTAAACCCTAAACCTAACAATAACCATAACCCTAACCATAACCCCTAAACCTTACCCTAACCCTAACCCTAACCCTAATCCTAACCCAAACCCTAAACCTAACCCTAACCCTAACCCTAACCCTAAACCTAATCCTAACTCTAACCTTAACCCTAATCCTAACCCTAACCCTAACCCTAACCGTAACCATAACACTAAACTCTAAACCCTAAACCTAATCCACCCTAAACCTTAAACAATCCTAAACCATAAACCTTAGACCCTAAATCCTAAATCTAACAATAAACCTAAACCTAACCCTAAATCTAACCCTAACCCTAACCCTAACCCTAAACCCTCCCTGAACCTAACCCTAACACTAACCCTAACCCTAACCCTAAACCTAACCCTGACCCTAATCCTAACACTAACCCTATTTCTAATTCTAACCCTAACACTAATCCTAAACTTAAACCTAACCCCATAATAATAACCCTAACCATAACACTAACCCTAACCCCTAACCCTAACCCTAACCCTAACCCTAACCTAACCCTAACCCTAACCCTAACCCTAACCCTAACCCCTAACCCTTACCCTAACCCTAACCCTAGCCCTAACCCTAACCATTACCCTAACCCTAACCCTAACCCTAACGCTAACCCTAACCCTAACACTAACCGTAACCATAACACTAAACTCTAAACCTTAACCTAATCCACCCTAAACCTTAAACAATCCTAAATCATAAACCTTAAACCATAAACCCTAAATCTAACAATAAACCTAAACCTGACCCTAAATCTAACCCTAACCCTAACCCTAACCCTAAACCTAACCCTGACCCTAACCCTAACCCTAATCCTAACACTAACCATAACCCTAAACCTTACCCTAACCCTAACCTCAACCCTAACCCTAACCCTAACCCTAACCCTAACCCTAACCCTAACCCTAACCCCTTAACCTTAATCCCTAAATCCTAAACCCTGAACAACCATAAATCCTAAACCCTGAACAACCATAAATCATAAACCCTGAATAACCCTAAACACTAACCTCTAAACAACCCTAAACAACCCTAATCACTAAACCATAAACAACCCTAAACACTAAACCCTAAACAAACCTATACCCTAAACCTTAAACACTAAAGCCTAAATAACCCTAAACCCTAAACCATTAACACTATACCCTAAACAACACTAAACACTAAACCCAAAACAACCCTAAAACCTAAAACTTAAACACTAAACCTTAAACAACCCTAAACTCTAAACACTAAACCCTAAACAACCCTAAACTTTTAACCCTAAACACTATACCCTAAACAACCCTAAACCTTAAACAATCCTAAACTCTAAACCCTAAACCCTTAACCTAAACCACCCTAAATCTTAAACAATCCTAAACCCTAAACCTTAAACCCTAAACACTAAACCCTAAACCCTAAACCTGACAATAACCAGAACCCTAACCCTAACCCCTAACCCTTACCCTAACCCTAACCCTAACCCTAATCCTAACCCTAACCCTAACCCTAACCCTAACCCTAACCCTAACCCTAAACCTAATCCTAACCCTAACCCTAACACTAATCCGAACACTAAACCCTAAACCCTAAACCTAACCCTAACCTTAACACTAAACTCTAAACCCTAAACCTAATCTACCCTAAACCTTAAACAATCCTAAACCCAAAAGCTTAGACCCTAAACACTAAACCCTAAACCTAACAATAAACCTAACCCTCACCCTAACCCTAACCCTAACCCTAAACCTAACCCTAACCGTAACCCTTACCCTAAACCTAACCCTAACATTAAGCCTAACCATGAACCTAACCCTAACCCTAAACCTAACCTTAACCCTAACCCTAACCCTAACCCTAACCCTAACCCTAACCCTAACCGTAACACTAACCCTAACCCTAACCCTAACCCTAACCCTAACCCTAACCCTAACCTTAACCTTAACCATAACACTAAACTCTAAACCCTAAACCTAATCCACCCTAAACCTTAAAAAATCCTAAACCATAAACCTTAAACCCTAAACCCTAAATCTAACAATAAACCTAAACCTAACGCTAAATCTATCCCTAACCCTAACCCTAACCCTAAACCTAACCCTGACCTTAACCCTAACCCTAATCCTAACACTCACCATAACCCTAACCCTAACCCTAACCCTAACCCTAACCCTAACCTTAACCCTAACCATAACCCTAACCCTAAACCTAACCCTAACCCTAACCGTAACCATAACACTAAACTCTAAACCCTAAA
>NC_137966.1:28573690-28586190 GCF_963924665.1 Micromys minutus | reverse complement strand
AACACTAATCATAACCCAAACACTAACCCTAACCCTAACCCTAAACCTAACCCTAAACCTAACACTATCCCTAATCCTAACACTAAACCCTAAACTTTAAATCTAACCCTAACCCTAACCCTACCCTTAACCCTAACCCTAACATTATCCCTAACCTAACACTGACCCTAATCCTAACACTAACCCTATTTCTAATTCTAACCCTAACACTAATCCTAAACTAAAACCTAACCCCCTAATAATAACCCTAACACTAAACCTAACCCTAACCCTAACCCTAACCCTAACCCTAACACTAACCCCTAACCCCTAACACTAACCCTAACCCTAAGCCCTAACCCTAACCCTAACCCTAACCCTAACCCTAACCCTAACCCTAACCCTAACCCAACCCTAACCCTATCCCTAAACCTAACCCTTACCCTAACACTAACACTAACCTTAACCCTAACCCTAACCTTAACCCTCACCCTAACCCTCACCTTAACCCTAAACCTAACCCTAACACTAACCCTAACACCCTAAATCCTAAACCCTAAACCCCGAAAAACCCTAAACACTAATTCCAAAAGCACCCTAAACCCTAAACTATAAAAACTAAACGCTAAAAAACCCTAAACCCTAAACCCTAAACACTAAACCCTAAACAAGCCTAAACCCTAAAACCATTAACACTATACCCTAAACAACCCTAAACCCTTAACCCTAAACATTATACCCTAAACCCTAAAACACTATACAAACTTAAACCCTAAACCTTAAAATATCCTAAATCATAAATCCTGAACAACCCTAAACAATAAATTATAAACAACCCTAAAAAACCCTAAACAACTCTAAACGCTAAAAACTAAACAACCCTAAACATTAAACAATCTTAAACGCTAAATTCTATACCCAAAACCTAAACCACCCTAAAACTTAAACAATCCTAAACCCTAAACCTTAAACCATAAACCCTAAATTTTAAACCATAAATCTAAGAATAACCATAACCCTAACCCTAACCCTAAACCTAAACCTAACCCTAACCCCAACCCTAACCTTAACCCCATAACCCTAACCCTAACCTTAAGCCTAACATAACCCCATAAACCTAACTCTAACCCTAACTCTAACCCTAATGCTAACCCTAACCCTAACCCTAACCCTAACCCCTTAACCTTAATCCCTAAATCCTAAACCCTGAACAACCATAAATCCTAAACCCTGAACAACCCTAAATCATAAACCCTGGATAACCCTAAACACTAACCTCTAAACAACCCTAAACAACCCTATTCACTAAACCATAAACAACCCTAAACACTAAACCCTAAACAACCCTATACCCTAAACCTTAAACACTAAACCCTAAATAACCCTAAACCCTAAACCATTAACACTATACCCTAAACAACACTAAACATTAACCCAAAACAACCCTAAAACCTAAACCTTAAACACTAAAACTTAAACAACCCTAAACCCTAAATACTAAAGCCTAAACAACCCTAAACTTTTAACCCTAAACACTATACCCTAAACAACCCTAAACCTTAAACAATCCTAAACTCTAAACCCTAAACCCTTAACCTAAACCACCCTAAATCTTAAACAATCCTAAACCCTAAACCTTAAACCCTAAACACTAAACCCTAAACCCTAAACCTAACAATAACCATAACCCTAGCCCTAACCCCTAACCCTTACCCTAACCCTAACCCTAACCCTAATCCTAACCCTAACCCTAACCCTAAACCTAACCCTAACCCTAACCCTAACTCTAAACCTAATCCTAACCCTAACCTTAACCCTAATCCTAACCCTAACCCTAACCCTAACCGTAACAATAACACTAAACTCCAAACCCTAAACCTAATCTACCCTAAACCTTAAACAATCCTAAACCCAAAACCTTAGACCCTAAACACTAAACCCTAAACCTAACAATAAACCTAACCCTTACCCTAACCCTAACCTTAAACCTAACCCTAACCGTAACCCTAACCCTAAACCTAACCCTAACCTTAAGCCTAACCATAAACCTAACCCTAACCCTAAACCTAACCTTAACCCTAACCCTAACCCTAAACCTAACAATAAACATAATCATAACCCTTACCCTAACCCTAACCCTAACCCTAACTGTAACCCTAACACTAACCCTAACCGTAACACTAACCCTAAACCTAAACCTAACCCTAACCCTAACCCTAACCCTAACCTTAACCTTAACCATAACACTAAACTCTAAACTCTTAAACTAATCCACCCTAAACCTTAAAAAATCCTAAACCATAAACCTTAAACCCTAAACCCTAAATCTAACAATAAACCTAAACCTAACCCTAAATCTATCCCTAACCCTAACCCTAACCCTAAACCTAACCCTGACCTTAACCCTAACCCTAATCCTAACACTAACCATAACCCTAACCCTAACCCTAACCCTAACCTTAACCCTAACCATAACCCTAACCCTAAACCTAACCCTAACCCTAACCCAAACCCTAACCCTAAACCTAACACTAACCCTAACCGTAACCATAACACTAAACTCTAAACCCTAAACCTAATCCACCCTAAACCTTAAACAATCCTAAACCACAAAACTTAAACCCTAAACCCTAAATCTAACAATAAACCTAAACCTAACCCTATATCTAACCCTAACCCTAACCCTAACCCTAAACCTAAGCCTAACACTAACCATAACCCAAACACTAACCCTAACCCTAACCCTAAACCTAACCCTAACCCTAAACCTCACACTAACCCTAATCCTAACACTAAACCTTAAACTTTAAATCTAACCCTAACCCTAACCCTACCCCTAACCCTAACCCTAACCCTATCCCTAAACCTAACCCTGACCCTAATCCTAACACTAACCCTATTTCTAATTCTAACCCAAACACTAATCCTAAATTTAAACCTAACTCCCTAATAATAACCCTAACCCTAAACCTAACCCTAACCCTAACCCTAACCCTAACACTAACAATAACCCTAACCCTAACCTAAACCCTAACCCCCCCAACCCTAACCTTAACCCTAACCCTAACCCTAACCGTAACTCTAACCCTAACCCTAACCGTAACTCTAACACTAACCCTAACACTAACCCTAACCCTAACCGTAACCCTAACCCTAACCCTAACCCTAACCCTAACCCTAACCATAACCATAACACTAAACTCTAAACCCTAAACCTAATCCACCCTAAACCTTAAACAATTTTAAACCATAAACTCTAAATCTAACAATAAACCTAAACCTAACCCTAAATCTAACACTAACCCTAACCGTAAACCTAAACCTACCCCTGACCCTAATCCAAAGCCTAATCCTAACAATAACCATAACCCAAACAAAGACTAACCCTAACCCTAAACCTAACCCTAACCCTAAACCTCACACCTACCCTATCCCTAACCCTAACCCTAACCCTAACACTAACCCTAACCCTAACACTATCCCTAACACTAACCCTAACCCTAACACTAACACTAACCTTAACCCTAACCCTAACCTTAACCCTCACCCTAACCCTCACCCTAACTTTAACCTAACCCTAAAACCCTAAATCCTAAACCCTAAACCCAGAAAAACCCTAAACACTAATTCCAAAAGCACCCTAAACCCTAAACTATAAACACTAAACGCTAAAAAAAAACATAAACCCTAAACCCTAAACACTAAACCCTAAACAAGCCTAAACCCTAAAACCATTAACACTATACCCTAAACAACCCTAAACTCTTAACCCTAAACATTATAGCCTAAACCCTAAAACACTATACAACCTTAAACCCTAAACCTTAAAATATCCTAAATCATAAATCCTGAACAACCCTAAACACTAAACCATAAACAACCCTAAAAAAACCTAAACAACTCTAAACGCTAAAACATAAACAACCCTAAACATTAAACAATCTTAAACGCTAAACCCTATACCCTAAACCTAAAGCACCCTAAAACTTAAACAATCCTAAACCCTAAACCTTAAACCATAAACCATGAATTTTAAACCATAAATCTGAGAATAACCATAACCCTAAACCTAACCCTAAACCTAAACCTAACCCTAACCCCAACCCTAACCTTAACCCCATAACCCTAACCCTAACCTTAAGCCTAACATAACCACATAACCCTAACCCTAACCCTCACCCTAACCCTAACCCTAACCCTAACCCTAACCCTAACCCTAACCCTAACCCCTAACCCCTAACACTAACCCTAACCCTAACCCCTAACCCTAACCCTAACCCTAACCCTAACCTTACCCTAACCCTAACCCTAACCCTAACCCTAAACCTAACCCTAACCCTAACCTTAACCCTAAACCTAACCTTAACCCTAACCTTAACCCTAACCCCTAACCATTACCCTAACCCTAACCCTAACCCTAACCCTAAACCTAACTCTAACCCTAACACTAACCGTAACCCTAACTCTAACGCTAACCCTAACCCTAACCCTAAACCTAACCCTAACCCTAACCTTAACCCTAATCCTAACCCTAACCCTAACCCTAACCCTAATCGTAACCATAACACTAAACTCTAAACCCTAAACCTAATCCACCCTAAACCTTAAACAATCCTAAACCATAAACCGTAGACCCTAAACCATAAATCTAACAATAAACCTAAACCTAACCCTAAATCTAACCCTAACCCTAAACCCTACCTGACCCTAACCCTAACCCTAACCCTAACCCTAACCCTAAACCTAACACTGACCCTAATCCTAACACTAAACCTATTTCTAATTCTAACCCTAACACTAATCCTAAACTTAAACCTAACCCCCTAATAATAACCCTAACCATAACACTAACCCTAACCCCTAACCCTAACCCTAACCCTAACCCTAACACCAACCTAACCCTAACCCTAACCCTAACCCTAACCCGAACCCTAACACTAACCCCCTAACTTTTACTCTAACCTAAACCCTAACCCTAACCCTAACCCTTACCATAAACCTAACCCTAACCGTAACCCCATCCCTAACACTAACCCTAACCGTAACCATAACACTAAACTCTAAACCCTAAACCTAATCCACCCTAAACCTTAAACAATCCTAAACCATAAACCTTAAACCCTAAACCCTAAATCTAACAATAAACCTAAACCTAACCCTAAATCTAACCCTAACCCTAACCCTAACCCTAACCCTAAACCTAAAACTGACCCTAACCCTAACCCTAATCCTAACACTAATCATAACCCAAACACTAACCCTAACCCTAACCCTAAACCTAACCCTAAACCTAACACTATCCCTAATCCTAACAGTAAACCCTAAACTTTAAATCTAACCCTAACCCTAACCCTACCCTTAACCCTAAACCTAACACTATCCCTAAACCTAACCCTGACCCTAATCCTAACACTAACCCTATTTCTAATTCTAACCCTAACACTAATCCTAAACTAAAACCTAACCCCCTAATAATAACCCTAACACTAAACCTAACCCTAACCCTAACCCTAACCCTAACACTAACCCCTAACCCCTAACACTAACCCTAACCCTAACCCCTAACCCTAACCCTAACCCTAACCCTAACCCTAACCCTAACCCTAACCCAACCCTAACCCTATCCCTAACCCTAACCCTTACCCTAACACTAACACTAACCTTAACCCTAACCCTAACCTTAACCCTCACCCTAACCCTCACCTTAACCCTAAACCTAACCCTAACACTAACCCTAACACCCCAAATCCTAAACCCTAAACCCCGAAAAACCCTAAACACTAATTCCAAAAGCACCCTAAACCCTAAACTATAAAAACTAAACGCTAAAAAACCCTAAACCCTAAACCCTAAACACTAAATCCTAAACAAGCCTAAACCCTAAAACCATTAACACTATACCCTAAACAACCCTAAACCCTTAACCCTAAACATTATACCCTAAACCCTAAAACACTATACAACCTTAAACCCTAAACCTTAAAATATCCTAAATCATAAATCCTGAACAACCCTAAACACTAAATTATAAACAACCCTAAAAAACCCTAAACAACTCTAAACGCTAAAACCTAAACAACCCTACACATTAAACAATCTTAAACGCTAAATTCTATACCCAAAACCTAAACCACCCTAAAACTTAAACAATCCTAAACCCTAAACCTTAAACCATAAACCCTAAATTTTAAAACATAAATCTAAGAATAACCATAACCCTAACCCTAACCCTAAACCTAAACCTAACCCTAACCCCAACCCTAACCTTAACCCCATAACCCTAACCCTAACCTTAAGCCTAACATAACCCCATAACCCTAACTCTAACCCTAACTCTAACCCTAATGCTAAACCTAACCCTAACCCTAACCCTAACCCCTTAACCTTAATCCCTAAATCCTAAACCCTGAACAACCATAAATCCTAAACCCTGAACAACCCTAAATCATAAACCCTGAATAACCCTAAACACTAACCTCTAAACAACCCTAAACAACCCTAATCACTAAACCATAAACAACCCTAAACACTAAACCCTAAACAACCCTATACCCTAAACCTTAAACACTAAACCCTAAATAACCCTAAACCCTAAACTATTAACACTATACCCTAAACAAAACTAAACACTAAACCCAAAACAACCCTAAAACCTAAACCTTAAACACTAAACCTTAAACAACCCTAAACCCTAAACACTAAACCCTAAACAACCCTAAAATTTAACCCTAAACACTATACCCTAAACAACCCTAAACCTTAAACAATCCTAAACTCTAAACCCTAAACCCTTAACCTAAACCACCCTAAATCTTAAACAAACCTAAACCCTAAACCTTAAACCCTAAACACTAAACCCTAAACCCTAAACCTAAAAATAACCATAACCCTAACCCTAACCCCTAAACCTTACCCTAACCCTAACCCTAACCCTAATCCTAACCCTAACCCTAACCCTAACCCTAACCCTAACCCTAACCCTAAACCTAAACCTAATCCTAACCCCAAACTTAACCCTAATCCTAACCCTAACCCTAACCCTAACCCTAACCTTAACCATAACACTAAACTCTAAACCCTAAACCTAATCCACCCTAAACCTTAAACAATCCTAAACCATAAACCTTAGACCCTAAATCCTAAATCTAATAATAAACCTAAACCTAACCCTAAATCTAACCCTAACACTAACCCTAACCCTAAACCCTCCCTGACCCTAACCCTAACCCTAACCCTAACACTAACCCTAACCCTAACCCTTAACCTAACACTGACCCTAATCATAACACTAACCCTATTTCTAATTCTAACCCTAACACTAATCCTAAACTTAAACCTAACCCCCTAATAATAACCCTAACCCTAACACTAACCCTAACCCCTAACCCTAACCCTAACCCTAACCCTAACCTAACCTTAACCATAACCCTAACCCTAACACTAACCCTAACCCTAACACTAACCCCCTAACTTTTACCCTAACCCTAACCCTAACATTAAACCTAACTTTAACCCTAACCCTAACCCTAACCCTAACCTTAACCCTAACCCTAACTCTAACCCTAACCCTAACCCTAACCGTAACCATAATACTAAACTCTAAACCCTAAACCTAATCTACCCTAAACCTTAAACAATCCTAAACCTTAAACCTTAAACCCTAAACCCTAAATCTAACAATAAACCTAAACCTAACCCTAAATCTAACCCTAACCCTAACCCTAACCCTAAACCTAAACCTGACCCTAACCCTAACCCTAATAATAACACTAATCATAACCCAAACACTAACCCTAACCCTAACCCTAAACCTAACCCTAAACCTCACACTATCCCTAATCCTAACACTAAACCCTAAACTTTAAATCTAACCCTAACCCTAACTCTACCCTTAACCCTAACCCTAACCATATCCCTAAACCTAACCCTGACACTGATCCTAACACTATCCCTATTTCTAATTCTAACCCTAACACTAATCCTAAACTAAAACCTAACCCCCTAATAATAACCCTAACACTAAACCTAACCCTAACCCTAACCCTAACTCTAACCCTAACACTAACCCCAAACCCCTAACACTAACCCTAACACTAACCCCTAACCCTAACCCTAACCCTAACCCTAACCTTAACCCTAACCCTAAACCTAACCCTAACCCTATCCCTAACCCTAACCCTTACCCTAACACTAACACTAACCTTAACCCTAACCCTAACCTTAACCCTCACCCTAACCCTCACCTTAACCCTAAACCTAACCCTAACACTAACCCTAACACCCTAAATCGTAAACCCTAAACCCCGAAAAACCCTAAACACTAATTCCAAAAGCACCCTAAACCCTAAACTATAAACACTAAACGCTAAAAAACCCTAAACCCTAAACCCTAAACACTAAACCCTAAACAAGCCTAAACCCTAAAACCATTAACACTATACCCTAAACAACCCTAAACCCTTAACCCTAAACATTATACCCTAAACCCTAAAACACTATACAACCTTAAACCCTAAACCTTAAAATATCCTAAATCATAAATCCTGAACAACCCTAAACACTAAATCATAAACAACCCTAAAAAACCCTAAACAACTCTAAACGCTAAAACCTAAACAACCCTAATCATTAAACAATCTTAAACTCTAAACCCTATACCCTATACCTAAACCACCCTAAAACTTAAACAATTCTAAACCCTAAACCTTAAACCATAAACCCTAAATTTTAAACCATAAATCTAAGAATAACCATAACCCTAAGCCTAACCCCTAACCCTTACCCTAACCCTAAACCTAACCCTAATCCTAACCCTAACCCTAACCCTAACCCTAACCCTAACCCTAACCCTAAACCTAATCCTAACCCTAACCTTAACCCTAATCCTAACCCTAACCCTAACCCTAACCCTAACCGTAACCATAACACTAAACTCTAAACCCTAAACCTAATCCACCCTAAACCTTAAACAATCCTAAACCATAAACCTTAGACCCTAAATCCAAGATCTAACAATAAACCTAAACCTAACCCTAAATCTAACCCTAACCCTAACCCTAACCCTAAACCCTCCCTGACCCTAACCCTAACCATAACCCTAACCCTAACCCTAAACCTAACCCTGACCCTAATCCTAACACTAACCCTATTTCTAATTCTAACCCTAACACTAATCCTAAACTTAAACCTAACCTTCTAATAATAACCCTAACCCTAACACTAACCCTAACCCCTAACCCTAACCCTAACCCTAACCCTATCCCTAACCTAACCCTAACCCTAACCCTAACCCTAACCCTAACACTAACCCCTAACCCTTACCCTAACCCTAACCCTAACCCTAACCCTAACCATTACCCTAACCCTAACCCTAACCCTAACCCTAACCCTAACCCTAACACTAACCGTAACCATAACACTAAACTCTAAAACCTAAACCTAATCCACCCTAAACCTTAAACAATCCTAAACCATAAACCTTAGACCCTAAATCCTAAATCTAACAATAAACCTAAACCTGACCCTAAATCTAACCCTAACCCTAACACTAACCCTAAACCTAACCCTGACCCTAACCCTAACCCTAATCCTAACACTAACCATAACCCTAAACCTAACCCTAACCCTAACCTTAACCCTACCCTAACCCTAACCCTAACCCTAACCCAACCACTAACCCTAACCCCTTAACCTTAATCCCTAAATCCTAAACCCTGAACAACCATAAATCCTAAACCCTGAACAACCCTAAATAATAAACACTGAATAACCCTAAACACTAACCTCTAAACAACCCTAAACAACCCTAATCACTAAACCATAAACAACCCTAAACACTAAACCCTAAACAACCCTATACCCTAAACCTTAAACACTAAACCCTAAATAACCCTAAACCCTAACCATTAACACTATACCCTAAACAACACTAAACACTAAACCCAAAACAACCCTAAAACCTAAACCTTAAACACTAAACCTTAAACAACCCTAAACCCTAAACACTAAACCCTAAACAAACCTAAACTTTTAATCTGAAACACTATACCCTAAACAACCCTAAACCTTAAACAATCCTAAACTCTAAACCCTAAACCCTTAACCTAAACCACCCTAAATCTTAAACAATCCTAAACCCTAAACCTTAAACCCTAAACACTAAACCCAAAACCCTAAACCTAACAATAACCATAACCCTAACCCTAACCCCTAACCCTTACCCTAACCCTAACCCTAACCCTAATCCTAACCCTAACCCTAACCCTAACCCTAACCCTAACCCTAACCCTAACCCTAACCCTAAACTTAATCCTAACCCTAACCTTAACCCTAATCCTAACCCTAACCCTAACCCTAACCCTAACCGTAACCATAACACTAAATTCTAAACCCTAAACCTAATCCACCCTAAACCTTAAACAATCCTAAACCATAAACCTTAGACCCTAAATCCTAAATCTAACAATAAACCTAACCCTAAATCTAACCATAACCCTAACCCTAACCCTAAACCCTCCCTGACCCTAACCCTAACCCTAACACTAACCCTAACCCTAAACCTAATCTTGACCCTAATCCTAACACTAACCCTATTTCTAATTCTAACCCTAACACTAATCCTAAACTTAAACCTAACCCCCTAATAATAACCCTAACCCTAACACTAACCCTAACCCCTAACCCTAACCCTAACCCTAACCCTAACCCTAACCCTAACCTAACACTAACCCTAACCTTAACCCTAACCCTAACACTAACACCTAACACTTATCCTAAACCTAACCCTAACCCTAACCGTTACCCTAACCCTAACCCTAACCCTAACCCTAACCCTAACCCTAACCCTAAAACTAACCGTAACCATAACACTAAACTCTAAACCTTAACCTAATCCACCCTAAACCTTAAACAATCCTAAACCTAAACCTTAAACCCTAAAACCTAAATCTAACAATAAACCTAAACCTGACCCTAAATCTAACCCTAACCCTAACCCTAACCCTAAACATAACCCTGACCCTAACCCTACCCCTAATCCTAACACTAACCATAACCCTAACCCTAACCCTAACACTAACCTTAACCCTAACCCTAACCCTAAGCCTAACCCTAACCCTAACCCTAACCCTAACCCTAACCCTAACCCCTTAACCTTAATCCCTAAATCCTAAACCCTGAACAACCCTAAATCCTAAACCCTGAACAATTATAAATCATAAACCCTGAATAACCCTAAACACTAACCTCTAAACAACCCTAAACAACCCTAATCACTAAACCATAAACAACCCTAAACACTAAACCCTAAAGAAACCTATACCCTAAACCTTAAACACTAAACCCTAAATAACCCTAAACCCTAAACCATTAACACTATACCCTAAACAACACTAAACACTAAACCCAAAACAACCCTAAAACCTAAACCTTAAACACTAAACCTTAAACAACCCTAAACCCAAAACACTAAACACTAAACAACCCTAAACTTTTAACCCTAAACACTATACCCTAAACAACCCTAAACCTTAAACAATCCTAAACTCTAAACCGTAAACCCTTAACCTAAACCACCCTAAATCTTAAACAATCCTAAACCCTAAACCTTAAACCCTAAACACTAAACCCTAAACCCTAAACCTAAAAATAACCATAACCCTAACCCTAACCCCTAAACCTTACCCTAACCCTAACCCTAACCCTAATCCTAACCCTAACCCTAACACTAACCCTAAACCTAATCCTAACCCTAATCTTAACCCTAATCCTAAACCTAACCCTAACCCTAACCCTAACCGTAACCATAACACTAAACTCTAAACCCTAAACCTAATCCACCCTAAACCTTAAACAATCCTAAACCATAAACCTTAGACCCTAAATCCTAAATCTAACAATAAACCTAAACCTAACCCTAAATCTAACCCTAACCCTAACCCTAACCCTAAACCCTCCCTGACCCTAACTCTAACCCTAACCCTAACCCTAACCCTAAACCTAACCCTGACCCTAATTCTAACACTAACCCTATTTCTAATTCTAACCCTAACACTAATCCTAAACTTAAACCTAACCCCCTAATAATAACCCTAACCCTAACACTAACCCTAACCCCTAACCCTAATCCTAACCCTAACCCTAACCTAACCCTAACTCTAACCCTAAACCTAACACTAACACTAACCCCTAAACCTTACCCTAACCCTAACCCTAACCCTAAGCATTACCCTAAACATAATCCTAACCCTAACCCTATCCCTAACCCTAACACTAACCGTAACCATAACACTAAACTCTAAACCCTAAACCTAATCCACCCTAAACCTTAAACACTCCTAAACCATAAACCTTAAACCCTAAACCCTAAATCTAACAATAAACCTAAACCTGACCCTAAATCTAACCCTAACCCTAACCCTAACCCTAAACCTAACCCTGACCCTAACCCTAACCCTAATCCTAACACTAACCATAACCCTACCCCTAACCCTAACACTAACCTTAACCCTAACCCTAACCCT
>NC_137966.1:28558690-28568690 GCF_963924665.1 Micromys minutus | reverse complement strand
TTTAAATCTAACCCTAACCCTAACCCTACCCTTAACCCTAAACCTAACACTATCCCTAAACCTAACCCTGACCCTAATCCTAACACTAACCCTATTTCTAATTCTAACCCTAACACTAATCCTAAACTAAAACCTAACCCCCTAATAATAACCCTAACACTAAACCTAACCCTAACCCTAACACTAACCCTAACACTAACCCCTAACCCCTAACACTAACCCTAACCCTAACCCCTAACCCTAACCCTAACCCTAACCCTAACCCTAACCCTAACCCTAACCCAACCCTAACCCTATCCCTAACCCTAACCCTTACCCTAACACTAACACTAACCTTAACCCTAACCCTAACCTTAACCCTCACCCTAACCCTCACCTTAACCCTAAACCTAACCCTAACACTAACCCTAACACCCCAAATCCTAAACCCTAAACCCCGAAAAACCCTAAACACTAATTCCAAAAGCACCCTAAACCCTAAACTATAAAAACTAAACGCTAAAAAACCCTAAACCCTAAACCCTAAACACTAAATCCTAAACAAGCCTAAACCCTAAAACCATTAACACTATACCCTAAACAACCCTAAACCCTTAACCCTAAACATTATACCCTAAACCCTAAAACACTATACAACCTTAAACCCTAAACCTTAAAATATCCTAAATCATAAATCCTGAACAACCCTAAACACTAAATTATAAACAACCCTAAAAAACCCTAAACAACTCTAAACGCTAAAACCTAAACAACCCTACACATTAAACAATCTTAAACGCTAAATTCTATACCCAAAACCTAAACCACCCTAAAACTTAAACAATCCTAAACCCTAAACCTTAAACCATAAACCCTAAATTTTAAAACATAAATCTAAGAATAACCATAACCCTAACCCTAACCCTAAACCTAAACCTAACCCTAACCCCAACCCTAACCTTAACCCCATAACCCTAACCCTAACCTTAAGCCTAACATAACCCCATAACCCTAACTCTAACCCTAACTCTAACCCTAATGCTAAACCTAACCCTAACCCTAACCCTAACCCCTTAACCTTAATCCCTAAATCCTAAACCCTGAACAACCATAAATCCTAAACCCTGAACAACCCTAAATCATAAACCCTGAATAACCCTAAACACTAACCTCTAAACAACCCTAAACAACCCTAATCACTAAACCATAAACAACCCTAAACACTAAACCCTAAACAACCCTATACCCTAAACCTTAAACACTAAACCCTAAATAACCCTAAACCCTAAACTATTAACACTATACCCTAAACAAAACTAAACACTAAACCCAAAACAACCCTAAAACCTAAACCTTAAACACTAAACCTTAAACAACCCTAAACCCTAAACACTAAACCCTAAACAACCCTAAAATTTAACCCTAAACACTATACCCTAAACAACCCTAAACCTTAAACAATCCTAAACTCTAAACCCTAAACCCTTAACCTAAACCACCCTAAATCTTAAACAAACCTAAACCCTAAACCTTAAACCCTAAACACTAAACCCTAAACCCTAAACCTAAAAATAACCATAACCCTAACCCTAACCCCTAAACCTTACCCTAACCCTAACCCTAACCCTAATCCTAACCCTAACCCTAACCCTAACCCTAACCCTAACCCTAACCCTAAACCTAAACCTAATCCTAACCCCAAACTTAACCCTAATCCTAACCCTAACCCTAACCCTAACCCTAACCTTAACCATAACACTAAACTCTAAACCCTAAACCTAATCCACCCTAAACCTTAAACAATCCTAAACCATAAACCTTAGACCCTAAATCCTAAATCTAATAATAAACCTAAACCTAACCCTAAATCTAACCCTAACACTAACCCTAACCCTAAACCCTCCCTGACCCTAACCCTAACCCTAACCCTAACACTAACCCTAACCCTAACCCTTAACCTAACACTGACCCTAATCATAACACTAACCCTATTTCTAATTCTAACCCTAACACTAATCCTAAACTTAAACCTAACCCCCTAATAATAACCCTAACCCTAACACTAACCCTAACCCCTAACCCTAACCCTAACCCTAACCCTAACCTAACCTTAACCATAACCCTAACCCTAACACTAACCCTAACCCTAACACTAACCCCCTAACTTTTACCCTAACCCTAACCCTAACATTAAACCTAACTTTAACCCTAACCCTAACCCTAACCCTAACCTTAACCCTAACCCTAACTCTAACCCTAACCCTAACCCTAACCGTAACCATAATACTAAACTCTAAACCCTAAACCTAATCTACCCTAAACCTTAAACAATCCTAAACCTTAAACCTTAAACCCTAAACCCTAAATCTAACAATAAACCTAAACCTAACCCTAAATCTAACCCTAACCCTAACCCTAACCCTAAACCTAAACCTGACCCTAACCCTAACCCTAATAATAACACTAATCATAACCCAAACACTAACCCTAACCCTAACCCTAAACCTAACCCTAAACCTCACACTATCCCTAATCCTAACACTAAACCCTAAACTTTAAATCTAACCCTAACCCTAACTCTACCCTTAACCCTAACCCTAACCATATCCCTAAACCTAACCCTGACACTGATCCTAACACTATCCCTATTTCTAATTCTAACCCTAACACTAATCCTAAACTAAAACCTAACCCCCTAATAATAACCCTAACACTAAACCTAACCCTAACCCTAACCCTAACTCTAACCCTAACACTAACCCCAAACCCCTAACACTAACCCTAACACTAACCCCTAACCCTAACCCTAACCCTAACCCTAACCTTAACCCTAACCCTAAACCTAACCCTAACCCTATCCCTAACCCTAACCCTTACCCTAACACTAACACTAACCTTAACCCTAACCCTAACCTTAACCCTCACCCTAACCCTCACCTTAACCCTAAACCTAACCCTAACACTAACCCTAACACCCTAAATCGTAAACCCTAAACCCCGAAAAACCCTAAACACTAATTCCAAAAGCACCCTAAACCCTAAACTATAAACACTAAACGCTAAAAAACCCTAAACCCTAAACCCTAAACACTAAACCCTAAACAAGCCTAAACCCTAAAACCATTAACACTATACCCTAAACAACCCTAAACCCTTAACCCTAAACATTATACCCTAAACCCTAAAACACTATACAACCTTAAACCCTAAACCTTAAAATATCCTAAATCATAAATCCTGAACAACCCTAAACACTAAAACATAAACAACCCTAAAAAACCCTAAACAACTCTAAACGCTAAAACCTAAACAACCCTAATCATTAAACAATCTTAAACTCTAAACCCTATACCCTATACCTAAACCACCCTAAAACTTAAACAATTCTAAACCCTAAACCTTAAACCATAAACCCTAAATTTTAAACCATAAATCTAAGAATAACCATAACCCTAAGCCTAACCCCTAACCCTTACCCTAACCCTAAACCTAACCCTAATCCTAACCCTAACCCTAACCCTAACCCTAACCCTAACCCTAACCCTAAACCTAATCCTAACCCTAACCTTAACCCTAATCCTAACCCTAACCCTAACCCTAACCCTAACCGTAACCATAACACTAAACTCTAAACCCTAAACCTAATCCACCCTAAACCTTAAACAATCCTAAACCATAAACCTTAGACCCTAAATCCAAGATCTAACAATAAACCTAAACCTAACCCTAAATCTAACCCTAACCCTAACCCTAACCCTAAACCCTCCCTGACCCTAACCCTAACCATAACCCTAACCCTAACCCTAAACCTAACCCTGACCCTAATCCTAACACTAACCCTATTTCTAATTCTAACCCTAACACTAATCCTAAACTTAAACCTAACCTTCTAATAATAACCCTAACCCTAACACTAACCCTAACCCCTAACCCTAACCCTAACCCTAACCCTATCCCTAACCTAACCCTAACCCTAACCCTAACCCTAACCCTAACACTAACCCCTAACCCTTACCCTAACCCTAACCCTAACCCTAACCCTAACCATTACCCTAACCCTAACCCTAACCCTAACCCTAACCCTAACCCTAACACTAACCGTAACCATAACACTAAACTCTAAAACCTAAACCTAATCCACCCTAAACCTTAAACAATCCTAAACCATAAACCTTAGACCCTAAATCCTAAATCTAACAATAAACCTAAACCTGACCCTAAATCTAACCCTAACCCTAACACTAACCCTAAACCTAACCCTGACCCTAACCCTAACCCTAATCCTAACACTAACCATAACCCTAAACCTAACCCTAACCCTAACCTTAACCCTACCCTAACCCTAACCCTAACCCTAACCCAACCACTAACCCTAACCCCTTAACCTTAATCCCTAAATCCTAAACCCTGAACAACCATAAATCCTAAACCCTGAACAACCCTAAATAATAAACACTGAATAACCCTAAACACTAACCTCTAAACAACCCTAAACAACCCTAATCACTAAACCATAAACAACCCTAAACACTAAACCCTAAACAACCCTATACCCTAAACCTTAAACACTAAACCCTAAATAACCCTAAACCCTAACCATTAACACTATACCCTAAACAACACTAAACACTAAACCCAAAACAACCCTAAAACCTAAACCTTAAACACTAAACCTTAAACAACCCTAAACCCTAAACACTAAACCCTAAACAAACCTAAACTTTTAATCTGAAACACTATACCCTAAACAACCCTAAACCTTAAACAATCCTAAACTCTAAACCCTAAACCCTTAACCTAAACCACCCTAAATCTTAAACAATCCTAAACCCTAAACCTTAAACCCTAAACACTAAACCCAAAACCCTAAACCTAACAATAACCATAACCCTAACCCTAACCCCTAACCCTTACCCTAACCCTAACCCTAACCCTAATCCTAACCCTAACCCTAACCCTAACCCTAACCCTAACCCTAACCCTAAACTTAATCCTAACCCTAACCTTAACCCTAATCCTAACCCTAACCCTAACCCTAACCCTAACCGTAACCATAACACTAAATTCTAAACCCTAAACCTAATCCACCCTAAACCTTAAACAATCCTAAACCATAAACCTTAGACCCTAAATCCTAAATCTAACAATAAACCTAACCCTAAATCTAACCATAACCCTAACCCTAACCCTAAACCCTCCCTGACCCTAACCCTAACCCTAACACTAACCCTAACCCTAAACCTAATCTTGACCCTAATCCTAACACTAACCCTATTTCTAATTCTAACCCTAACACTAATCCTAAACTTAAACCTAACCCCCTAATAATAACCCTAACCCTAACACTAACCCTAACCCCTAACCCTAACCCTAACCCTAACCCTAACCCTAACCCTAACCTAACACTAACCCTAACCTTAACCCTAACCCTAACACTAACACCTAACACTTATCCTAAACCTAACCCTAACCCTAACCGTTACCCTAACCCTAACCCTAACCCTAACCCTAACCCTAACCCTAACCCTAAAACTAACCGTAACCATAACACTAAACTCTAAACCTTAACCTAATCCACCCTAAACCTTAAACAATCCTAAACCTAAACCTTAAACCCTAAAACCTAAATCTAACAATAAACCTAAACCTGACCCTAAATCTAACCCTAACCCTAACCCTAACCCTAAACATAACCCTGACCCTAACCCTACCCCTAATCCTAACACTAACCATAACCCTAACCCTAACCCTAACACTAACCTTAACCCTAACCCTAACCCTAAGCCTAACCCTAACCCTAACCCTAACCCTAACCCTAACCCTAACCCCTTAACCTTAATCCCTAAATCCTAAACCCTGAACAACCCTAAATCCTAAACCCTGAACAATTATAAATCATAAACCCTGAATAACCCTAAACACTAACCTCTAAACAACCCTAAACAACCCTAATCACTAAACCATAAACAACCCTAAACACTAAACCCTAAACAAACCTATACCCTAAACCTTAAACACTAAACCCTAAATAACCCTAAACCCTAAACCATTAACACTATACCCTAAACAACACTAAACACTAAACCCAAAACAACCCTAAAACCTAAACCTTAAACACTAAACCTTAAACAACCCTAAACCCAAAACACTAAACACTAAACAACCCTAAACTTTTAACCCTAAACACTATACCCTAAACAACCCTAAACCTTAAACAATCCTAAACTCTAAACCGTAAACCCTTAACCTAAACCACCCTAAATCTTAAACAATCCTAAACCCTAAACCTTAAACCCTAAACACTAAACCCTAAACCCTAAACCTAAAAATAACCATAACCCTAACCCTAACCCCTAAACCTTACCCTAACCCTAACCCTAACCCTAATCCTAACCCTAACCCTAACCCTAACCCTAAACCTAATCCTAACCCTAATCTTAACCCTAATCCTAAACCTAACCCTAACCCTAACCCTAACCGTAACCCTAACACTAAACTCTAAACCCTAAACCTAATCCACCCTAAACCTTAAACAATCCTAAACCATAAACCTTAGACCCTAAATCCTAAATCTAACAATAAACCTAAACCTAACCCTAAATCTAACCCTAACCCTAACCCTAACCCTAAACCCTCCCTGACCCTAACTCTAACCCTAACCCTAACCCTAACCCTAAACCTAACCCTGACCCTAATTCTAACACTAACCCTATTTCTAATTCTAACCCTAACACTAATCCTAAACTTAAACCTAACCCCCTAATAATAACCCTAACCCTAACACTAACCCTAACCCCTAACCCTAATCCTAACCCTAACCCTAACCTAATTCTAACTCTAACCCTAAACCTAACACTAACACTAACCCCTAAACCTTACCCTAACCCTAACCCTAACCCTAAGCATTACCCTAAACATAATCCTAACCCTAACCCTATCCCTAACCCTAACACTAACCGTAACCATAACACTAAACTCTAAACCCTAAACCTAATCCACCCTAAACCTTAAACACTCCTAAACCATAAACCTTAAACCCTAAACCCTAAATCTAACAATAAACCTAAACCTGACCCTAAATCTAACCCTAACCCTAACCCTAACCCTAAACCTAACCCTGACCCTAACCCTAACCCTAATCCTAACACTAACCATAACCCTACCCCTAACCCTAACACTAACCTTAACCCTAACCCTAACCCTAACCCTAACCCTAACCGTAACCGTAACCATAATACTAAACTCTAAACCCTAAACCTAATCCACCATAAACCTTAAAAAATTCTAAACCATAAACCTTAAACCCTAAACCCTAAATCTAACAATAAACCTAAACCTAACCCTTAATCTAACCGTAACCCTAACCCTAACCCTAAACCTAACCCTGACCCTAACCCTAACCCTAATCCTAACACTAACCATAACCCAAACACTAACCCTAACCCTAACCCTAACCCTAAACCTAACCCTAACACTAAACCTCACACTATCCCAAATCCTAACACTAAACCCTAATCTTTAAATCTAACCCTAACCCTAACCCTACCCTTAACCCTAACCCTAACCAAATCCCTAAACCTAACCCTGACCCTAATCCTAACACTAACCCTATTTCTAATTCTAACCTTAACACTAATCCTAAACTTAAACCTAACCCCCGAATAATAACCCTAACACTAAACCTAACCCTAACCCTAACCCTAACCCTAACCCTAACCCTAACCCTAACCCTAACCCCTAACCCCTAACACTAACCCTAACCCTAACCCCTAACCCTAACCTAACCCTAACACTAACCCTAACCCTAACCCTAACCCTAACCCTAACCCTAACCCTATCCCTAACCCTAACCTTTACCCTAACACTAACACTAACCTTAACCCTAACCCTATCCTTAACCCTCACCCTAACCCTCACCCTAACCCTAAACCTAACCCTAACACTAAACCTAACACCCTAAATCCTAAACCCTAAACCCAGAAAAACCCTAAACACTAATTCCAAAAGCACCCTAAACCCTAAACTCTAAACACTAAACGCTAAAAAACCCTAAACCCTAAACCCTAAACACTAAACCCTAAACAAGCCTAAACCCTAAAACCATTAACACTATACCCTAAACAACCCTAAACTCTTAACCCTAAACATTATAGCCTAAATCCCAAAACACTATACAACCTTAAACCCTAAACCTTAAAATATCCTAAATCATAAATCCTGAACAACCCTAAACATTAAATCATAAACAACCCTAAAAAAACCTAAACAACTCTAAACGCTAAAACATAAACAACCCTAAACATTAAACAATCTTAAACGCTAAACCCTATACCCTAAACCTAAACCACCCTAAAACTTAACCAATCCTAAACCCTAAACCTTAAACCATAAACCCTAAATTTTAAACCATAAATCTAAGAATAACCATAACCCTAAACCTAACCCTAAACCTAAACCTAACCCTAACCCCAACCCTAACCTTAACCCCATAACCCTAACCCTAACCTTAAGCCTAACATAACCACATAACCCTAACCCTAACCCTCACCCTAACCCTAACCCTAAACCTAACCGTAACCCTAACCCTAATCTTAACCCTAACCCCTAACCCCTAACCCTAACCCTAACCCTAACCCTAACCTTACCCTAAACCTAACCCTAACCCTAACCCTAACCCTAACCCTAACCTTAACCCTAACCCTAACCTTAACCCTAACCTTAACCCTGACCCCTAACCCTTACACTAACCCTAACCCTAACCCTAACCCTAAAACTAACCCTAACCCTAACCCTAACCGTAACCCTAACCCTAACCCTAACCCTAACCCTAACCCTAAACCTAACCCTAACCCTAACCTTAACCCTAATCCTAACCCTAACCCTAACCCTAACCCTAACCTTACCCTAACCCTAACCCTAACCCTAACCTTAAGCCTAACATAACCACATAACCCTAACCCTAACCCTCACCCTAACCCTAACCCTAACCCTAACCCTAACCCTAACCCCTAACCCCTAACACTAACCCTAACCCTAACCCCTAACCCTAACCCTAACCCTAACCCTAACCTTACCCTAACCCTAACCCTAACCCTAACCCTAAACCTAACCCTAACCTTAACCCTAACCCTAACCTTAACCCTAACCCTAACCCTAACCCTAACCCTAACCCCTTAACCTTAATCCCTAAATCCTAAACCCTGAACAACCATAAATCCTAAACCCTGAACAACCCTAAATCATAAACCCTGAATAACCCTAAACACTAACCTCGAAACAACCCTAAACAACCCTAATCACTAAACCATAAACAACCCTAAACACTAAACCCTAAACAACCCTATACCCTAAACCTTAAACACTAAAACCTAAATAACCCTAAACCCTAAACCATTAACACTATACCCTAAACAACACTAAACACTAAACCCAAAACAACCCTAAAACCTAAACCTTAAACACTAAACCTTAAACAATCCTGAACCCTAAACACTAAATCCTAAACAACCCTAAACTTTTAACCCTAAACACTATACCCTAAACAACCCTAAACCTTAAACAATCCTAAACTCTAAACCCTAAACCCTTAACCTAAACCACCCTAAATCTTAAAAAATCCTAAACCCTAAACCTTAAACCCTAAACACTAAACCCTAAACCCTAAACCTAACAATAACCATAACCCTAACCCTAACACCTAACCCTTACCCTAACCCTAACTCTAACCCTAATCCTAACCCTAACCCTATCCCTAACCCTAACCCTAACCCTAACCCTAACCCTAACCCTAACCCTAACCCCTAACCCCTAACCCTAACCCTAACCCTAACCCTAACCCTAACCCTAACCCTAAAACTAACCCTAACCCTAAACCTAACCGTAACCCTAACCCTAATCCTAACCCTAACCCTAACCCTAAACCTCATCCTAACCCTAAACTTAACCCTAATCCTAATCCTAACCCTAACCCTAACCCTAACCGTAACCATAACACTAAACTCTAAACCCTAAACCTAATCCA
>NC_137966.1:28548690-28553690 GCF_963924665.1 Micromys minutus | reverse complement strand
AACCCTAACCCTAACCCTAACCCTAACCCTAAACCTAATCCTAACCCTAACCTTAACCCTAATCCTAACCCTAACCCTAACCCTAACCCTAACCGTAACCATAACACTAAACTCTAAAACTTAAACCTAATCCACCCTAAACCTTAAACAATGCTAAACCATAAACCTTAGACCCTAAATCCTAAATCTAACAATAAACCTAAACCTAACCCTAAATCTAACCCTAACCCTAACCCTAACCCTAAACACTCCCTGACCCTAACCCTAACCCTAACCCTAACCCTAACCCTAAACCTAACCCTGACCCTAATCCTAACACTAACCCTATTTCTAATTCTAACCCTAACACTAATCCTAAACTTAAACCTAACCCTCTAATAATAACCCTAACCCTAACACTAACCCTAACCACTAACCCTAACCCTAACCCTAACCCTAACCTAACCCTAACCCTAACCCTAACCCTAACCCTAACCCAAACCCTAACACTAACCCCCTAACTTTTACCCTAACCCTAACCCTAACCCTAACCCTAACCCTTACCATATACCTAACCCTTACCCTAACCCCATCCCTAACCATAACCCTAACCGTAACTATAACACTAAACTCTAAAACCTAAACCTAATCCACCCTAAACCTTAAACAATCCTAAACCATAAACCTTAAACCCTAAACCCTAAATCTAACAATAAACCTAAACCTAACACTAAATCTAACCCTAACCCTATCCCTAACCCTAAACCTAACCCTGACCCTAACCCTAACCCTAATCCTAACACTAACCATAAACCTAACCCTAACACTAACCCTAACCTTAACCCTAACCCTAACACTAACCCTAACCCTAACTCTAACCTTAACCCTAACCCTAACCGTAACCATAATACTAAACTCTACACCCTAAACCTAATCTACCCTAAACCTTAAACAATCCTAAACCTTAAACCTTAAAACCTAAACCCTAAATCTAACAATAAACCTAAACCTAACCCTAAATCTAACCCTAACCCTAAACCTAGACCTGACCCTAACCCTAACCCTAATAATAACACTAATCATAACCCAAACACTAACCCTAACCCTAACCCTAAACCTAACCCTAAACCTCACACTATCCCTAATCCTAACACTAAACCCTAAACTTTAAATCTAACCCTAACCCTAACCCTACCCTTAACCCTAACCCTAACAATATCCCTAAACCTAACCCTGACCCTAATCCTAACACTAACCCTATTTCTAATTCTAACCCTAACACTAATCCTAAACTAAAACCTAACCCCCTAATAATAACCCTAACACTAAACCTAACCCTAACCCTAACCCTAACCCTAACACTAACCCCTAACCCCTAACACTAACCCTAACCCTAACCCCTAATCGTAACCCTAACCCTAACCCTAACCTTAACCCTAACCCTAATCCTAACCCTAACCCTATCCCTAACCCTAACCTTTACCCTAACACTAACACTAACCTTAACCCTAACCCTAACCTTAACCCTCACCCTAACCCTCACCTTAACCCTAAACCTAACCCTAACACTAACACTAACACCCTAAATCCTAAACGCTAAACCCCGAAAAACCCTAAACACTAATTCCAAAATCACCCTAAACCCTAAAGTATAAACACTAAACGCTAAAAAACCCTAAACCCTAAACCATAAACACTAAACCCTAAACAAGCCTAAATCCTAAAACCATTAACACTATACCCTAAACAACCCTAAACCCTTAACCCTAAACATTATACCTTAAACCCTAAAACACTATACAACCTTAAACCCTAAACCTTAAAATATCCTAAATCATAATTCCTGAAAAACCCTAAACACTAAATCATAAACAACCCTAAAAAACCCTAAACAATTCTAAACGCTAAAACCTAAACAACCCTAAACATTAAACAATCTTAAACGCTAAACCCTATACCCTAAACCTAAACCACCCTAAAACTTAAACAATCCTAAACCCTAAACCTTAAACCATAAACCCTAAATTTTAAACCATAAATCTAAGAATAACCATAACCCTAACCCTAACCCTAAACCTAAACCTAACCCTAACCCCAACCCTAACCTTAACCCCATAACCCTAACCCTAACCTTAAGCCTAACATAACCCCATAACCCTAACTCTAACCCTAACTCTAACCCTAATGCTAACCCTAACCCTAACCCTAACCCTAACCCTAACCCCTTAACCTTAATCCCTAAATCCTAAACCCTGAACAACCATAAATCCTAAACCCTGAACAACCCTAAATCATAAACCCTGAATAACCCTAAACACTAACCTCTAAACAACCCTAAACAACCCTAATCACTAAACCATAAACAACCCTAAACACTAAACCCTAAACAACCCTATACCCTAAACCTTAAACACTAAACCCTAAATAACCCTAAACCCTAAACCATTAACACTATACCCTAAACAACACTAAACACTAAACCCAAAACAACCCTAAAACCTAAACCTTAAACAATAAACCTTAAACAACCCTAAACCCTAAACACTAAACCCTAAAAAACCGTAAACTTTTAATCTGAAACACTATACCCTAAACAACCCTAAACCTTAAACAATCCTAAACTCTAAACCCTAAACCCTTAACCTAAACCACCCTAAATCTTAAACAATCCTAAACCCTAAACCTTAAACCCTAAACACTAAACCCTAAACCCTAAACCTAACAATAACCATAACCCTAACCCTAACCCCTAACCCTTACCCTAACCCTAACCCTAACCCTAATCCTAACCCTAACCCTAACCCTAACCCTAACCCTAACCCTAACCCTAAACCTAATCCTAACCCTAACCTTAACCCTAATCCTAACCCTAACCCTAACCCTAACCCTAACCGTAACCATAACACTAAACTCTAAAACTTAAACCTAATCCACCCTAAACCTTAAACAATGCTAAACCATAAACCTTAGACCCTAAATCCTAAATCTAACAATAAACCTAAACCTAACCCTAAATCTAACCCTAACCCTAACCCTAACCCTAAACACTCCCTGACCCTAACCCTAACCCTAACCCTAACCCTAACCCTAAACCTAACCCTGACCCTAATCCTAACACTAACCCTATTTCTAATTCTAACCCTAACACTAATCCTAAACTTAAACCTAACCCTCTAATAATAACCCTAACCCTAACACTAACCCTAACCCCTAACCCTAACCCTAACCCTAACCCTAACCTAACCCTAACCCTAACCCTAACCCTAACCCAAACCCTAACACTAACCCCCTAACTTTTACCCTAACCCTAACCCTAACCCTAACCCTAACCCTTACCATAACCCTAACCCTTACCCTAACCCCATCCCTAACCATAACCCTAACCGTAACTATAACACTAAACTCTAAAACCTAAACCTAATCCACCCTAAACCTTAAACAATCCTAAACCATAAACCTTAAACCCTAAACCCTAAATCTAACAATAAACCTAAACCTAACACTAAATCTAACCCTAACCCTATCCCTAACCCTAAACCTAACCCTGACCCTAACCCTAACCCTAATCCTAACACTAACCATAAACCTAACCCTAACACTAACCCTAACCTTAACCCTAACCCTAACACTAACCCTAACCCTA
This sequence comes from Micromys minutus, assembly GCF_963924665.1. Taxonomy (NCBI): domain Eukaryota; kingdom Metazoa; phylum Chordata; class Mammalia; order Rodentia; family Muridae; genus Micromys; species Micromys minutus. The sequence goes on along the minus strand of NC_137966.1, from coordinate 28,550,068 downwards.
ACTCTAACCCTAACCCTAACCCTAACCGTAACCATAATACTAAACTCTACACCCTAAACCTAATCTACCCTAAACCTTAAACAATCCTAAACCTTAAACCTTAAAACCTAAACCCTAAATCTAACAATAAACCTAAACCTAACCCTAAATCTAACCCTAACCCTAAACCTAGACCTGACCCTAACCCTAACCCTAATAATAACACTAATCATAACCCAAACACTAACCCTAACCCTAACCCTAAACCTAACCCTAAACCTCACACTATCCCTAATCCTAACACTAAACCCTAAACTTTAAATCTAACCCTAACCCTAACCCTACCCTTAACCCTAACCCTAACAATATCCCTAAACCTAACCCTGACCCTAATCCTAACACTAACCCTATTTCTAATTCTAACCCAAACACTAATCCTAAACTAAAACCTAACCCCCTAATAATAACCCTAACACTAAACCTAACCCTAACCCTAACCCTAACCCTAACACTAACCCCTAACCCCTAACACTAACCCTAACCCTAACCCCTAATCGTAAGCCTAACCCTAACCCTAACCCTAACCCTAATCCTAACCCTAACCCTATCCCTAACCCTAACCTTTACCCTAACACTAACACTAACCTTAACCCTAACCCTAACCTTAACCCTCACCCTAACCCTCACCTTAACCCTAAACCTAACCCTAACACTAACACTAACACCCTAAATCCTAAACCCTAAACCCCGAAAAACCCTAAACACTAATTCCAAAATCACCCTAAACCCTAAAGTATAAACACTAAACGCTAAAAAACCCTAAACCCTAAACCATAAACACTAAACCCTAAACAAGCCTAAATCCTAAAACCATTAACACTATACCCTAAACAACCCTAAACCCTTAACCCTAAACATTATACCTTAAACCCTAAAACACTATACAACCTTAAACCCTAAACCTTAAAATATCCTAAATCATAATTCCTGAAAAACCCTAAACACTAAATCATAAACAACCCTAAAAAACCCTAAACAACTCTAAACGCTAAAACCTAAACAACCCTAAACATTAAACAATCTTAAACGCTAAACCCTATACCCTAAACCTAAACCACCCTAAAACTTAAACAATCCTAAACCCTAAACCATAAACCATAAACCCTAAATTTTAAACCATAAATCTAAGAATAACCATAACCCTAACCCTAACCCTAACCCTAACCTTAACCCTAACACTAACCCTAACCCTTACCCTAACCCTAACCCTAACCCTAACCCTATCCATTACCCTAAACCTAACCCTAACCCTAACCCTAACCCTAACCCTAACACTAAGCCTAACCATAACACTAAACTCTAAACACTAAAACTAATCCATCCTAAACCTTAAACAATC
>NC_137966.1:28526190-28541190 GCF_963924665.1 Micromys minutus | reverse complement strand
TAAACCCTAAACCTAATCTACCCTAAACCTTAAACAATCCTAAACCTTAAACCTTAAACCCTAAACCCTAAATCTAACAATAAACCTAAACCTAACCCTAAATCTATCCCTAACCCTAACCCTAACCCTAAACCTAAACCTGACCCTAACCCTTAACCTAATAATAACACTAATCATAACCCAAACACTAACCCTAACCCTAACCCTAAACCTAACCCTAAACCTCACACTATCCCTAATCCTAACACTAAACCCTAAACTTTAAATCTAACCCTAACCCTAACCCTACCCTTAACGCTAACCCTAACCATATCGCTAAACCTAACCATGACCCTAATCCTAACACTAACCCTATTTCTAATTCTAACCCTAACACTAATCCTAAACTAAAACGTAACCCCCTAATAATAACCCTAACACTAAACCTAATCCTAACCCTAACCCTAACCCTAACCCTAACCCTAACACTAACCCCTAACCCCTAACACTAACCCTAACCCTAAGCCCTAACCCTAACCCTAACCCTAACCCTAACCTTAACCCTAACCCTAACCCTAACCCTAACCCTATCCCTAACCCTAAACCTTACCCTAACACTAACACTAACCTTAACCCTAACCCTAACCTTAACCCTCACCCTAACCCTCACCTTAACCCTAAACCTAACCCTAACACAAACCCTAACACCCTAAATCCTAAACCCTAAACCCCGAAAAACCCTAAACACTAATTTTAAAAGCACCCTAAACCCTTAACCCTAAACATTATACTCTAAACCCTAAAACACTATACAACCTTAAACCCTAAACCTTAAAATATCCTAAATCATAAATCCTGAACAACCCTAAACACTAAATCATAAACAACCCTAAAAAACCCTAAACAACTCTAAACGCTAAAACATAAACAACCCTAAACATTAAACAATCTTAAACGCTAAACCCTATACCCTAAACCTAAACCACCCTAAAACTTAAACAATCCTAAACCCTAAACCTTAAACCATAAACCCTAAATTTTAAACCATAAATCTAAGAATAACCATAACCCTAACCCTAACCCTAAACCTAAACCTAACCCTAAACCCAACCCTAACCTTAACCCCATAACCCTAACCCTAACCTTAAGCCTAACATAACCCCATAACCCTAACTCTTACCCTAACTCTAACCCTAATGATAACCCTAACCCTAACCCTAACCCTAACCCTAACCCTAACCCCTTAACCTTAATCCCTAAATCCTAAACCTGAACAACCATAAATCCTAAACCCTGAACAGCCCTAAATCATAAACCCTGAATAACCCTAAACACTAACCTCTAAACAACCCTAATCAACCCTAATCACTAAACCATAAACAACCCTAAACACTAAACCCTAAACAACCCTATACCCTAAACCTTAAACACTAAACCCTAAATAAACCTAAACCCTAAGCCATTAACACTATACCCTAAACAACACTAAACACTAAACCCAAAAAAACCCTAAAACCTAAACCTTAAACACTAAACCTTAAACAATCCTAAACCCTAAACACTAAATCCTAAACAACCCTAAACTTTTAACCCTAAACACTATACCCTAAACAACCCTAAACCTTAAACAATCCTAAAATCTAAACCCTAAACCTTTAACCTAAACCACCCTAAATCTTAAACAATCCTAAACCCTAAACCTTAAACCCTAAACACTAAACACTAAACCCTAAACCTAACAATAACCATAACCCTAACCCTAACCCCTAACCCTTACCCTAACCCTAACTCTAACCCTAATCCTAACCCTAACCCTAACCCTAACCCTAACCCTAACCCTAACCCTAACCCTAACCCTAACACTAACCCTAACCCTAAACGTAATCCTAACCCTAAACTTAACCCTAATCCTAACCCAAACCCTAACCCTAACCCTAACCGTAACCATAACACTAAACTCTAAACCCTAAACCTAATCCACCCTAAACCTTAAACAATCCTAAACCATAAACCTTAGACCCTAAATTCTAAATCTAACAATAAACCTAAACCTAACCCTAAATCTAACCCTAACCCTAACCCTAACCCTAAACCCTCCCTGACCCTAACCCTAACCCTAACCCAAACCCTAACCCTAAACCTAACCCTGACCCTAATCCCAACACTAACCCTATTTCTAATTCTAACCCTAACAATAATCCTAAACTTAAACCTAACCCCCTAATAATAACCCAAACCCTAACACTAACCCTAACCCCTAACCCTAACCCTAAACCTAACCCTAACCCTAACCTAACCCAAACCCTAACCCTAACCCTAACCCTAACACTAACCCCTAACCCTTACCCTAACCCTAACCCTAACCCTAACCCTAACCATTACCCTAACCCTAACCCTAACCCTAACCCTAACACTAACCGTAACCATAACACTAAACTCTAAACCCTAAACCTAATCCACCCTAAACCTTAAACAATCCTAAACCATAAACCTTAAACCCTAAACCCTAAATCTAACAATAAACCTAAACCTGACCCTAAATCTAACCCTAACCCTAACCCTAACCCTAATCCTAACCCTGACCCTAACCCTAACCCTAATCCTAACACTAACCCTAACCCTAACCCTAACCCTAACCCTAACCCTAACCCTAACCCTAACCCCTTAACCTTAATCCCTAAATCCTAAACCCTGAACAACCATAAATCCTAAACCCTGAACAACCCTAAATCATAAAACCTGAATAACCCTAAACACTAACCTCTAAACAACACTAAACAACCCTAATCACTAAACCATAAACAACCCTAAACACTAAACCCTAAACAACCCTATACCCTAAACCGTAAACACTAAACCCTAAATAACCCTAAACCCTAAACCATTAACACTATACCCTAAACAACACTAAACACTAAACCCAAAACAACCCTAAAACCTAAACCTTAAACACTAAACCTTAAACAACCCTAAACCCTAAACACTAAACCCTAAACAACCCTAAACTTTTAAACCTAAACACTATACCCTAAACAACCCTAAACCTTAAACAATCCTAAACTCTAAACCCTAAACCCTTAACCTAAACCACCCTAAATCTTAAACAATCCTAAACCCTAAACCTTAAACCCTAAACACTAAACCCTAAACCCTACACCTAACAATAACCATAACCCTAACCCTAACCCATAACCCTTACCTTAAACCTAACCCTAACCCTAATCCTAACCCTAACCCTAACCCTAAGCCTAACCCTAACCCTAAACCTAACCCTAACCCTAAACCTAATCCTAACCCTAACCTTAACCATAATCCTAACCCTAACCCTAACCGTAACCCTAACCGTAACCATAACACTAAACTCTAAACCCTAAACCTAATCCACCCTAAACCTTAAACAATCCTAAACCATAAACCTTAGACCCTAAATCCTAAATCTAACAATAAACCTAAACCTAACCCTAAATCTAACCCTAACCCTAACCCTAACCCTAAACCCTCCCTGACCCTAACCCTAACCCTAACCCTAACCCTAACCCTAACCCTAAACCTAACCCTGACCCTAATCCTAACACTAACCCTATTTCTAATTCTAACCCTAACACTAATCCTAAACTTAATCCTAACCCCCTAATAATAACCCTAACCCTAACACTAACCCTAACCCCTAACCCTAACCCTAACCCTAACCCTAACCCTAACCCTAACCTAACCCTAACCCTAACCCTAACACTAACCCTAACCCTAACCCTAACCCTAACCCCTAACTCTTACCCTAACCCTAACCCTAACCCTAACCCTAACCATTACCCTAACCCTAACCCTAAACCTAACCCTAACCCTAACCCTAACCCTAACACTAACCGTAACCATAACACTAAACTCTAAACCTTAACCTAATCCACCCTAAACCTTAAACAATCCTAAATCATAAACCTTGAACCCTAAACCCTAAATCTAACAATAAACCTAAACCTGATTCTAAATCTAACCCTAACCCTAACCCTAACCCTAAACCTAAACCTGACCCTAACCTAACCCTAATCCTAACACTAACCATAACCCTAACCCTAACCCTAACCCTAATCTTAACCCTAACCCTAACCCTAACCCTAACCCTAATCCTAACCCTAACCCTAACCCCTTAACCTTAATCCCTAAATCCTGAACAACCATAAAACATAAACCCTGAATAACCCTAAACACTAACCTCTAAACATCCCTAAACAACCCTAATCACTAAACCATAAACAACCCTAAACACTAAACCCTAAACAAACCTATACCCTAAACCTTAAACATTAAACCCTAAATAACCCTCAACCCTAAACCATTAACACTGTACCCTAAACAACACTAAACAGTAAACCCAAAAAAACCCTAAAACCTAAAACTTAAACACTAAACCTTAAACAACCCTAAACCCTAAACACTAAACCCTAAACAACCCTAAACTTTTAACCCTAAACACTATACCCTAAATAACCCTAAACCTTAAATAATCCTAAACTCTAAACCCTAAACCCTTAACCTAAACCACCCTAAATCTTAAACAATCCTAAACCCTATCCCTTAAACCCTAAACACGAAACCCTAAACCCTAAACCTAACAATAACCATAACCCTAACCCTAACCCCTAAACCTTACCCTAACCCTAACCCTAACCCTAATCCTAACCCTAACCCTAACCCTAACCCTAACCCTAACCCTAATACTAACCCTAACCCTAACCCTAATCCGAACACTAAACCCTAAACCCTAAACCTAACCCTAACCTTAACACTAAACTCTAAACCCTAAACCTAATCTACCCTAAACCTTAAACAATCCTAAACCCAAAACCTTAGACCCTAAACACTAAACCCTAAACCTAACAATAAAACTAACCCTAACCCTAACCCTAACACTAACCCTAAACCTAACCCTAACCGTAACCCTAACCCTAAACCTAACCCTAACCTTAAGCCTAACCATAAACCTAACCCTAACCCTAAACCTAACCTTAACCCTAACCCTAATCCTACACCTAACAATAAACATAATCATAACCCTTACCCTAACCCTAACCGTAACCCTAACCGTAACCCTAACCCTAACCCTAACGGTAACACTAACCCTAACCCTAACCCTACCCCTAACCCTAACCCTAACCCTAACCCTAACATTAACCTTAACCATAACACTAAACTCTAAACCCTAAACCAAATCCACCCTAAACCTTAAAAAATCCTAAACCATAAACCTTAAACCCTAAACCCTAAATCTAACAATAAACCTAAACCTAACCCTAAGCTAACCCTAACCCTAACCCTAACCCTAACACTAACCCTAACCCTAATCCTAACACTAACCCTATTTCTAATTCTATCCCTAACACTAATCCTAAACTTAAACCTAACTCCCTAATAATTACCCTAACCATTACACTAACCCTAACCGCTAACCCTAACCCTAACCCTAACCCTAACCTAACCCTAACCCTAACCCTAACCCAAACCCTAACACTAACCCCCTAACTTTTACCCTAACCCTAACCCTAACCCTAACCCTAACCCTAACCATAACACTAAACTCTAAACCCTAAACCTAATCCACCCTAAACCTTAAACAATCCTAAACCATAAACCGTAGACCCTAAACCCTAAATGTAACAATAAACCTAAACCTAACCCTAAATCTAACCCTAACCCTAAACCCTTTCTGACCCTAACCCTAACACTAACCCTAACCCTAACCCTAACCCTAAACCTAACCCTGACCCTAATCCTAACACTAACCCTATTTCTAATTCTATCCCTAACACTAATCCTAAACTTAAACCTAACTCCCTAATAATTACCCTAACCATTACACTAACCCTAACCGCTAACCCTAACCCTAACCCTAACCCTAACCCTAACCCTAACCCTTACCATAACCCTAACCCTAACCCTAACCCCATCCCTAACCCTAACCTTAACCGTAACCATAACACTAAACTCTAAACCCTAAACCTAATCCACCCTAAACCTTAAAAAATCCTAAACCATAAACCTTAAACCCTAAACCCTAAATCTAACAATAAACGTAAACCTAACCCTAAATCTAACCCTAACCCTATCCCTAAACCTAAACCTAACCCTGACCCTAACCCTAACCCTAATCCTAACACTAACCATAACCCTAACCCTAACACTAACCCTAACCTTAACCCTAACACTAACCCTAACCCTAATCCTAACCTAAACCACCCTAAAACAAATAAACCCTAAACCTTAAACCATAAGCCCTAAATTTTAAACCATAAATCTAAGAATAACCATAACCCTAACCCTAACCCTAAACCTAAACCTAACCCTAACCCCAACCCTAACCTTAACCCCATAACCCTAACCCTAACCTTAAGCCTAACATAACCCCATAACCCTAACTCTAACCCTAACTCTAACCCTAATGCTAACCCTAACCCTAACCCTAACCCTTACCCTAACCCTAACCCCTTAACCTTAATCCCTAAATCTTAAACCCATAACAACCATAAATCCTAAACCCTGAACAACCCTAAATCATACACCCTGAATAACCCTAAACACTAACCTCTAAACAACCCTAAACAACCCTAATCACTAAACCATAAACAACCCTAAACACTAAACCCTAAACAACCCTATACCCTAATCCTTAAACACTAAACCCTAAATAACCCTAAACCCTAAACCATTAACACTATACCCTAAACAACACTAAACACTAAACCCAAAACAACCCTAAAACCTAAACCTTAAACCCTAAACCTTAAACAATCCTAAACTCTAAACCCTAAACCCTTAACCTAAACCACCCTAAATCTTAAACAATCATAAACCCTAAACCTTAAACCCTAAACACTAAACCCTAAACCCTACACCTAACAATAACCATAACCCTAACCCTAACCTCTAACCCTTACCCTAACCCTAACCCTAACCCTAATCCTAACCCAAACCCTAACCCTAACCCTAACCCTAACCCTAACCCTAACCCTAACCCTAACCCTAAACCTAATCCTAACCCCAACCTTAACCATAATCCTAACCCTAACCCTAACCCTAACACTAACGGTAACCATAACACTAAACTCTAAACCCTAAACCTAATCCACCCTAAACCTTAAACAATCCTAAACCATAAACCTTAGACCCTAAATCCTAAATCTAACAATAAACCTAAACCTAACCCTAAATCTAACCCTAACCCTAACCCTAACCCTAAACCCTCCCTGACCCTAACCCTAACCCTAACCCTAACCCTAACCCTAAACCTAACCCTGACCCTAATCCTAACACTAACCCTATTTCTAAATCTAACCCTAACACTAATCCTAAACTTAAAACTAACCCCCTAATAATAACCCTAACCCTAACACTAACCCTAACCCCTAACCCTAACCCTAACCCTAACCCTAACCTAACCCTAACCCTAATCCTAACCCTAACCCAAACCCTAACACTAACCCCCTAACTTTTACCCTAACCCTAACCCTAACCCTAACCGTAACCATTACCATAAACCTAACCCTAACCCTAACCCCATCACTAACCCTAACCCTAACCGTAACCATAACACTAAACTCTAAACCCTAAACCTAATCCACCCTAAACCTTAAACAATCCTAAACCATAAACCTTAAACCCTAAACCCTAAATCTAACAATAAATCTAAACCTAACCCTAAATCTAACCCTAACCCTATCCCTAACCCTAAACCTAACCTTGACCCTAACCCTAACCCTAATCCTAACACTAAACATAACCCTAACCCTAACACTAACCCTAACCTTAACCCTAACCCTAACCCTAACCCTAACCCTAATTCTAACCCTAACACTAACCCTAACCGTAACCATAATACTAAACTCTAAACCCTAAACCTAATCTACCCTAAACCTTAAACAATCCTAAACCTTAAACCTTAAACCCTAAACCCTAAATCTAACAATAAACCTAAACCTAACCCTAAATCTATCCCTAACCCTAACCCTAACCCTAAAATTAAACCTGACCCTAACCCTAACCCTAATAATAACACTAATCATAACCCAAACACTAACCCTAACCCTAACCCTAAACCTAACCCTAAACCTCACACTATCCCTAATCCTAACACTAAACCCTAAACTTTAAATCTAACCCTAACCCTAACCCTACCCTTAACCCTAACCCTAACCATATCGCTAAACCTAACCCTGACCCTAATCCTAACACTAACCCTATTTCTAATTCTAACCCTAACACTAATCCTAAACTAAAACGTAACCCCCTAATAATAACCCTAACACTAAACCTAACCCTAACCCTAACCCTAACCCTAACCATAACCCTAACACTAACCACTAACCCCTAACACTAACCCTAACCCTAACCCCTAACCCTAACCCTAACCCTAACCCTAACCTTGACCGTAACCCTAACCCTAACCCTAACCCTATCCCTAACCCTAACCCTTACCCTAACACTAACACTAACCTTAACCCTAACCCTAACCTTAACCCTCACCCTAACCCTCACCTTAACCCTAAAACTAACCCTAACACTAATCCTAACACCCTAAATCCTAAACCCTAAACCCCGAAAAACCCTAAACACTAATTCCAAAAGCACCCTAAACCCTTAACCCTAAACATTATACCCTAAACCCTAAAACACTACAACCTTAAACCCTAAACCTTAAAATATCCTAAATCATAAATCCTGAACAACCCTAAACACTAAATCATAAACAAACCTAAAAAACCCTAAAAAACTCTAAACGCTAAAAGCTAAACAACCCTAAACATTAAACAATCTTAAACGCTAAACCTTATACCCTAAACATTAAGCACCCTAAAATTTAAACAATCCTAAACCCTAAACCTTAAACCATAAACCCTATATTTTAAACCATAAATCTAAGAATAACCATAACCCTAACCCTAACCCTAAACCTAAACCTAACCCTAACCCCAACCCTAACCTAAACCCCATAACCCTAACCCTAACCTTAAGCCTAACATAACACCATAACCCTAACTCTAACCCTAACTCTAACCCTAATGCTAAACCTAACCCTAACCCTAACCCTAACCCTAACCCTAACCCTAACCCCTTAACATTAATCCCTAAATCCTAAACCCTGAACAACCATAAATCCTCAACCCTGAATAACCCTAAATCATAAACCCTGAATAAACCTAAACACTAACCTCTAAGAAACCCTAAACAACCCTAAACACTAAACCATAAACAACCCTAAACACTAAACCCTAAACAACCCTATACCCTAAACCTTAAACACTAAACCCTAAATAACCCTAAACACTAAACCATTAACACTATAGCCTAAACAACACTAAACACTAAACCCAAAACAACCCTAAAATTTAAACCTTAAACACTAAACCTTAAACAATCCTAAACCCTAAACACTAAATCCTAAACAACCCTAAACTTTTAACCCTAAACACTATACCCTAAACAACCCTAAACCTTAAACAATCCTAAACTCTAAACCCTAAACCCTTAACCTATACCACTCTAAATCTTAAACAATCCTAAACCCTAAACCATAAACCCTAAACACTAAACCCTAAACCTAAACCTAACAATAACCATAACCCTAACCCTAACCCCTAACCCTTACCCTAACCCTAACTCTAACCCTAATCCTAACCCTAACCCTAACCCTAACCCTAACCCTAACCCTAACCCTAACCCTAACCCTAACCCTAAAGCTAATCCTAACCCTAACCTTAACCCTAATCCTAACCCTAACCCTAACCCTAACCCTAACCGTAACCATAACACTAAACTCTAAACCCAAAACCTAATCCACCCTAAACCTTAAACAATCATAAACCATAAACCATAGACCCTAAATCCTAAATCTAACAATAATCCTAAACCTAACCCTAAATCTAACCCTAACCCTAACCCTAACCCTAAACCCTCCCTGACCCTAACCCTAACCCTAACCCTAACCCTAACCCTAAACCTAACCCTGACCCTAATCCTAACACTAACCCTATTTCTAATTCTAACCCTAACAATAATCCTAAACTTAAAACTAACCCCCTAATAATAACCCTAACCCTAACACTAACCCTAACCCCTAACCCTAACCCTAAACCTAACCCTAACCCTAAGCTAAACCTAACCCTAACCCTAACCCTAACCCTAACACTAACCCCTAACCCTTACCCTAACCCTAACCCTAAACCTAACCCTAACCATTATTCTACCCTAACCCTAACCCTAACCCTAAGCCTAACCCTAAATCTAACACTAACCGTAACCATAACACTAAACTCTAAACCCTAAACCTAATCCACCCTAAACCTTAAACAATCCTAAACCATAAACCTTAAACCCTAAACCCTAAATCTAAAAATAAACCTAAACCTGACCCTAAATCTAACCCTAACCGTAACCCTAACCCTAAACCTAATCCTGACCCTAACCCTAACCCTAATCCTAACACTAACCATAACCCTAATCCTAACCCTAACCCTAACCTTAACCCTAACCCTAACCCTAACCCTAACCCTAACCCTAACCCTAACCCTAACCCCTTAACCTTAATCCCTAAATCCTAATCCCTGAACAACCATAAATCCTAAACCCTGAATAACCCTAAATCATAAACCCTGAATAACCCTAAACACTAACCTCTAAACAACCCTAAACAACCCTAATCACTAAACCAAAGACAACCCTAAACACTAAACCCTAAACAACCCTATACCCTAAACCGTAAACACTAAACCCTAAATAACCCTAAACCCTAAACCATTAACACTATACCCTAAACAACACTAAACACTAAACCCAAAACAACACTAAAACCTAAACCTTAAAAACTAAACTTTAAACAACCCTAAACCCTAAACACTAAACCCTAAACAACCCTAAACTTTTAACCCTAAACACTATACCCTAAAAAACCCTAAACCTTAAAGTATCCTAAACTCTAAACCCTAAACCCTTAACCTAAACCACCCTAAATCTTAAACAATCCTAAACCCTAAACCTTAAACCCTAAACACTAAACCCTAAACCCTAAACCTAACAATAACCATAACCCTAACCCTAAGCCCTAACCCTTACCCTAACCCTAACTCTAACCCTAATCCTAACCCTAACCCTAACCCTAACCCTAACCCTAACCCTAACCCTAACCCTAACCCTAACACTAAACCTAATCCTAACCCTAACCTTAACCCTAATCCTAACCCTAACACTAACCCTAACCCTAACCGTAACCATAACACTAAACTATAAACCCTAAACCTAATCCACCCTAAACCTTAAACAATCCTAAACCATAAACTTTAGACCCTAAATCCTAAATCTAACAATAGACCTAAACCTAACCCTAAATCTAACCCTAACCCTAACCCTAACCGTAAACCCTCCCTGACCCTAACCCTAACCCTAACCCTAACCCTAAACCTAACCCTGACCCTAATCCTAACACTAACCCTATTTCTAATTCTAACCCTAACAATAATCCTAAACTTAAACCTAACCCCCTAATAATAACCCTAACCCTAACACTAACCCTAACCCCTAACCCTAACCCTAAACCTAACCCTAACCCTAAGCTAACCCTAACCCTAACCCTAACCCTAACCCTAACACTAACCCCTAACCCTTACCCTAACCCTAACCCTAAACCTAACCCTAACCATTATTCTACCCTAACCCTAACCCTAACCCTAAGCCTAACCCTAAATCTAACACTAACCGTAACCATAACACTAAACTCTAAACCCTAAACCTAATCCACCCAAAACCTTAAACAATCCTAAACCATAAACCTTAAACCCTAAACCCTAAATCTAAAAATAAACCTAAACCTGACCCTAAATCTAACCCTAACCGTAACCCTAACCCTAAACCTAACCCTGACCCTAACCCTAACCCTAATCCTAACACTAACCATAACCCTAATCCTAACCCTAACCCTAACCTTAACCCTAACCCTAACCCTAACCCTAACCCTAACCCTAACCCTAACCCTAACCCCTTAACCTTAATCCCTAAATCCTAAACCCTGAACAACCATAAATCCTAAACCCTGAATAACCCTAAATCATAAACCCTGAATAACCCTAAACACTAACCTCTAAACAACCCTAAACAACCCTAATCACTAAACCAAAAACAACCCTAAACACTAAACCCTAAACAACCCTATACCCTAAACCGTAAACACTAAACCCTAAATAACCCTAAACCCTAAACCATTAACACTATACCCTAAACAACACTAAACACTAAACCCAAAACAACACTAAAACCTAAACCTTAAACACTAAACCTTAAACAACCCTAATCCCTAAACACTAAACCCTAAACAACCCTAAACTTTTAACCCTAAACACTATACCCTAAAAAACCCTAAACCTTAAACTATCCTAAACTCTAAACCCTAAACCCTTAACCTAAACCACCCTAAATCTTAAACAATCCTAAACCCTAAACCTTAAACCCTAAACACTAAACCCTAAACCCTAAACCTAACAATAACCATAACCCTAACCCTAAGCCCTAACCCTTACCCTAACCCTAACTCTAACCCTAATCCTAACCCTAACCCTAACCCTAACCCTAACCCTAACCCTAACCCTAACCCTAACCCTAAACCTAATCCTAACCCTAACCTTAACCCTAATCCTAACCCTAACACTAACCCTAACCCTAACCGTAACCATAACACTAAACTATAAACCCTAAACCTAATCCACCCTAAACCTTAAACAATCCTAAACCATAAACTTTAGACCCTAAATCCTAAATCTAACAATAGACCTAAACCTAACCCTATATCTAACCCTAACCCTAACCCTAACCGTAAACCCTCCCTGACCCTAACCCTAACCCTAACCCTAACCCTAAACCTAACCCTGACCCTAATCCTAACACTAAACCTATTTCTAATTCTAACCCTAACAATAATCCTAAACTTAAACCTAACCCCCTAATGATAACCCTAACCCTAACACTAACCCTAATCCCTAACCCTAACCCTAAACCTAACCCTAACCCTAACCTAACCCTAACCCTAACCCTAACCCTAACCCTAACACTCATCCCTAACCCTTACCCTAACCCTAACCCTAACCCTAACCATTACCCTAACCCTAACCCTAACCCTAACCCTAACACTAACCGTAACCATAACACTAAATTCTAAACCCTAAACCTAATCCACCCTAAACCTTAAACAATCCTAAACCATAAACCTTAAACCCTAAACCCTAAATCTAACAATAAACCTAAACCTGACCCTAAATCTAACCCTAACCCTAACCCTAACCCTAAACCTAACCATTACCCTAACCCTAACCCTAATCCTAACACTAACCATATCCCTAACCCTAACCCTAACCCTAACCTTAACCCTAACCCTAACCCTAACCCTAACTCTAAACCTAACCCTAACCCCTTAACCTTAATCCCTAAATCCTAAACCCTGAACAACCATAAATCTTAAACCCTGAACAACCCTAAATCATAAACCCTGAATAACCCTAAACACTAACCTCTAAACAACCCTAAACAACCCTAATCACTAAACAATAAACAACCGTAAACACTAAACCCTAAACAACCCTATACCCTAAACCGTAAACACTAAACCCTAAATAACCCTAAACCCTAAACCATTAACACTATACCCTAAACAACACTAAACACTACACCCAAAACAACCCTAAAACCTAAACCTTAAACACTAAACCTTAAACAAACCTAAACCCTAAACACTAAAACCTAAACAACCCTAAACTTTTAACCTTAAACACTATACCCTAAACAACCCTAAACCTTAAACAATCCTAAACTCTAAACCCTAAACCCTTAACCTAAACCACCCTAAATCTTAAACAATCCTAAACCCTAAACTTTAAACCACAAACACTAAACCCTAAACCCTAAACCTAACAATAACCATAACCCTAACCCTAACCCCTAACCCTTACCCTAACCCTAACCCTAACCCTAATCCTAACCCTAACCCTAACCCTAACCCTAACCCTAACCCTAAACCTAATCCTAACCCTAACTGTAACCCTAATCCTAACCCTAACCCTAACTTTAACCCTAACCGTAACCATAACACTAAACTCTAAACCCTAAACCTAATCCACCCTAAACCTTAAACAATCCTAAACCATAAACCTTAGACCCTAAATCCTAAATCTAACAATAAACCTAAACCTAACCCTAAATCTAACCCTTACCCTAACCCTAACCCTAAACCCTCCCTGACCCTAACCTTAACCCTAACCCTAACCCTAACCCTAAACCTAACCTCGACCCTAATCCTAACACTAACCCTATTTCTAATTCTAACCCTAACACTAATCCTAAACTTAAACCTAACCCCCTAATAATAACCCTAACCCTAACACTAACCCTAACCCCTAACCCTAACCCTAACCCTAACCCTAACCTAACCCTAACCCTAACCCTAACCCTAACCCTAACACTAAACCCTAACCCTTACCCTAACCCTAACCCTAAACCTAACCCTAACCATTACCCTAACCCTAACCATAACCCTAACCCTAACACAATCCGTAACCATAACACTAAACTCTAAACCTTTACCTAATCCACCCTAAACCTTAAACAATCCTAAACCATAAACCTTAAACCCTAAACCCTAAATCTAACAATAAACCTAAACCTGACCCTAAATCTAACCCTAACCCTAACCCTAACCCTAAACCTAACCCTGACCCTAACCCTAACCCTAATCCTAACACTAACCATAACCCTAACCCTAACCCTAACCCTAACCTTAACCCTAACCCTAACCCTAACCCTAACCCTAACCCCTTAACCTTAATCCCTAAATCCTAAACCCTGAACAACCATAAATCCTAAACCCTGAACAACCCTAAATCATAAACCCTGAATAACCCTAAACACTAACCTCTAAACAACCCTAAACAACCCTAATCACTAAACCATAAACAACCCTAAACACTAAACCCTAAACAAACCTATACCCTAAAC
>NC_137966.1:28511190-28521190 GCF_963924665.1 Micromys minutus | reverse complement strand
ACCCTAACCCCAACCCTAACCTTAACCCCATAACCCTAACCCTAACCTTAAGCCTAACATAACCCCATAACCCTAACTCTAACCCTAACTCTAACCCTAATGCTAACCCTAACCATAACCCTAACCCTAACCCTAACCCTAACCCCTTAACCTTAATCCCTAAATCCTAAACCCTGAACAACCATAAATCCTAAACCCTGAACAACCCTAAATCATAAACCCTGAATAACCCTAAACACTAACCTCTAAACAACCCTAAACAACCCTAATCACTAAACCATAAACAACCCTAAACACTAAACCCTAAACAACCCTATACCCTAAACCTTAAACACTAAACCCTAAATAACCCTAAACCCTAAACCATTAACACTATACCCTAAACAACACTAAACACTAAACCCAAAACAACCCTAAAACCTAAACCTTAAACACTAAACCTTAAACAACCCTAAACCCTAAACACTAAACCCTAAACAACCCTAAACTTTTAACCTTAAACACTATACCCTAAACAACCCTAAACCTTAAACAATCCTAAACTCTAAACCCTAAACCCTTAACCTAAACCACCCTAAATCTTAAACAATCCTAAACCCTAAACCTTAAACCCTAAACACTAAACCCTAAACCCTAAACCTAACAATAACCATAACCCTAACCCTAACCCCTAACCCTTACCCTAACCCTAACCCTAACCCTAATCCTAACCCTAACCCTAACCCTAACCCTAACCCTAACCCTAACCCTAACCCTAACCCTAACCCTAAACCTAATCCTAACCCCAACCTTAACCCTAATCCTAACCCTAACCCTAACCCAAACCCTAACCGTAACCATAACACTAAACTCTAAACCCTAAACCTAATCCACCCTAAACCTTAAACAATCCTAAACCATAAACCTTAGACCCTAAATCCTAAATCTAACAATAAATCTAAACCTAACCCTAAATCTAACGCTAACCCTAACCCTAACCCTAAACCTAACCCTAACCCTAACCCTAACCCTAACTTAACCCTAACTATAACCCTAACCCTAACCCTAACACTAACCCCTAACCCTAACCCTAACCCTAACCCTAACCCTAACCATTACCCTAACCCTAACCCTAACCCTAACCCTAATCCTAACCCTAACCCTAACCCTAACACTAACCGTAACCATAACACTAAACTCTAAACCCTAAAAATAATCCACCCTAAACCTTAAACAATCCTAAACCATAAACCTTAAACCCTAAACCCATAATCTAACAATAAACCTAAACCTGACCCTAAATCTAACCCTAACCCTAACCCTAACCATAAACCTAACCCTGACCCTAACCCTAACCCTAATCCTAACACTAACCATAACCCTAACCCTAACCCTAACCCTAACCTTAACCCTAACCCTAACCCTAACCATAACCCTTACCCTAACCCTAACCCTAACCCTAACTCTAACCCCTTAACCTTAATCCCTAAATCCTAAACTTTGAACAACCATAAATCCTAAACCCTGAACAACCCTAAATCATAAACCCTGAATAACCCTAAACACTAACCTCTAAACAACCCTAAACAACCCTAATCACTAAACCATAAACAACCCTAAACACTAAACCCTAAACAACCCTATACCCTAAACCTTAAACACTAAACCCTAAATAACCCTAAACCCTAAACAATTAACACTATACCCTAAACAACACTAAACACTAAACCCAAAACAACCCTAAAACCTAAACCTTAAACACTAAACCTTAAACAACCCTAAACCCTACACACTAAACCCTAAACAACACTAAACTTTTAACCCTAAACACTATACCCTAAACAACCCTAAACCTTAAACAATCCTAAACTCTAAACCCTAAACCCTTAACCTAAACCACCCTAAATCTTAAACAATCCTAAACCCTAAACCTTAAATCCTAAACACTAAAACCTAAACCCTAAACCTAACAATAACCATAACCCTAACCCTAACCCCTAACCTTTACCCTAACCCTAACCCTAACCCTAATCCTAACCCTAACCCTAACCCTAACCCTAACCCTAACCTTAACCCTAACCCTAACCCTAAACCTAATCCTAACCCCAACCTTAACCCTAATCCTAACCCTAACCCTAACCCTAACCCTAACGGTAACCATAACACTAAACTCTAAACCCTAAACCTAATCCACCCTAAACCTAAAAAAATCCTAAACCATAAACCTTAGACCCTAAATTCTAAATCTAACAATAAACCTAAACCTAACCCTAAATCTAACCCTAACCCTAACCCTAACCCTAAACCCTCCCTGACCCTAACCCTAACCCTAACCCTAACCCTAACCCTAAACCTAACCCTGACCCTAATCCTAACACTAACCCTATTTCTAATTCTAACCCTAAAACTAATCCTAAACTTAAATCTAACCCCCTAATAATAACCCTAACCCTAACACTAACCCTAACCCCTAACCCTAAACCTAACCCTAACCCTAACCCTAACCTAACCCTAAATATAAAACTAACCCTAACCCTAACACTAACCCCTAACCCTAACCCTAACCCTAACCCTAACCCTAACCCTAACCATTACCCTAACCCTAACCCTAACCCTAACCCTAACCCTAACCCTAACCCTAACCCTAACACTAACCGTAACCATAAAACTAAACTCTAAACACTAAACCTAATCCACCCTAAACCTTAAACAATCCTAAACCATAAACCTTAAACCCTAAACCCTAAATCTAACAATAAACCTAATCCTGACCCTAAATCTAACCCTAACCCTAACCCTAACCCTAAACCTAACCCTGACCCTAACCCTAACCCTAATCCTAACACTAACCATAACCCTAACCCTAACCCTAACCCTAACCTTAACCCTAACCCTAACCCTAACCATAACCCTTACCCTAACCCTAACCCTAACCCTAACTCTAACCCCTTAACCTTAATCCCTAAATCCTAAACCCTGAACAACCATAAATCCTAAACCCTGAACAACCCTAAATCATAAACCCTGAATAACCCTAAACACTAACCTCTAAACAACCCTAAACAACCCTAATCACTAAACCATAAACAACCCTAAACACTAAACCCTAAACAACCCTATACCCTAAACCTTAAACACTAAACCCTAAATAACCCTAAACCCTAAACCATTAACACTATACCCTAAACAACACTAAACACTAAACCCAAAACAACCCTAAAACCTAAACCTTAAACACTAAACCTTAAACAACCCTAAACCCTACACACTAAACCCTAAACAACCCTAAACTTTTAATCCGAAACACTATACCCTAAACAACCCTAAACCTTAAACAATCCTAAACTCTAAACCCTAAACCCTTAACCTAAACCACCCTAAATCTTAAACAATCCTAAACCCTAAACCTTAAATCCTAAACACTAAAACCTAAACCCTAAACCTAACAATAACCATAACCCTAACCCTAACCCCTAACATTTACCCTAACCCTAACCCTAACCCTAATCCTAACCCTAACCCTAACCCTAACCCTAACCCTAACCTTAACCCTAACCCTAACCCTAAACCTAATCCTAACCCCAACCTTAACCCTAATCCTAACCCTAACCCTAACCCTAACCCTAACGGTAACCATAACACTAAACTCTAAACCCTAAACCTAATCCACCCTAAACCTTAAAAAATCCTAAACCATAAACCTTAGACCCTAAATTCTAAATCTAACAATAAACCTAAACCTAACCCTAAATCTAACCCTAACCCTAACCCTAACCCTAAACCCTCCCTGACCCTAACCCTAACCCTAACCCTAACCCTAACCCTAAACCTAACCCTGACCCTAATCCTAACACTAACCCTATTTCTAATTCTAACCCTAAAACTAATCCTAAACTTAAATCTAACCCCCTAATAATAACCCTAACCCTAACACTAACCCTAACCCCTAACCCTAACCCTAACCCTAACCCTAACCCTAACCTAACCCTAAATATAACCCTAACCCTAACCCTAACACTAACCCCTAACCCTAACCCTAACCCTAACCCTAACCCTAACCATTACCCTAACCCTAACCCTAACCCTAACCCTAACCCTAACCCTAACCCTAACACTAACCGTAACCATAAAACTAAACTCTAAACTCTAAACCTAATCCACCCTAAACCTTAAACAATCCTAAACCATAAACCTTAAACCCTAAACCCTAAATCTAACAATAAACCTAATCCTGACCCTAAATCTAACCCTAACCCTAACCCTAACCCTAAACCTAACCCTGACCCTAACCCTAACCCTAATCCTAACACTAACCATAACCCTAACCCTAACCCTAACCCTAACCTTAACCCTAACCCTAACCCTAACCATAACCCTTACCCTAACCCTAACCCTAACCCTAACTCTAACCCCTTAACCTTAATCCCTAAATCCTAAACCCTGAACAACCATAAATCCTAAACCCTGAACAACCCTAAATCATAAACCCTGAATAACCCTAAACACTAACCTCTAAACAACCCTAAACAACCCTAATCACTAAACCATAAACAACCCTAAACACTAAACCCTAAACAACCCTATACCCTAAACCTTAAACACTAAACCCTAAATAACCCTAAACCCTAAACCATTAACACTATACCCTAAACAACACTAAACACTAAACCCAAAACAACCCTAAAACCTAAACCTTAAACACTAAACCTTAAACAACCCTAAACCCTACACACTAAACCCTAAACAACCCTAAACTTTTAATCCGAAACACTATACCCTAAACAACCCTAAACCTTAAACAATCCTAAACTCTAAACCCTAAACCCTTAACCTAAACCACCCTAAATCTTAAACAATCCTAAACCCTAAACCTTAAATCCTAAACACTAAACCCTAAACCCTAAACCTAACAATAACCATAACCCTAACGCTAACCCCTAACCCTTACCCTAACCCTAACCCTAACCCTAATCCTAACCCTAACCCTAACCCTAACCCTAACCCTAACCTTAACCCTAACCCTAACCCTAAACCTAATCTTAACCCTAACCTTAACCCTAATCCTAACCCTAACCCTAACCCTAACCCTAACCGTAACCATAACACTAAATTCAAAACCCTAAACCTAATCCACCCTAAACCTTAAACAATCCTAAACCATAAACCTTAGACCCTAAATCCTAAATCTAACAATAAACCTAAACCTAACCCTAAACCTAACCCTAACCCTAACCCTAACCCTAAACCCTCCCTGACCCTAACCCTAACCCTAACCCTAACCCTAACCCTAAACCTAATCCTGACCCTAATCCTAACACTAACCCTATTTCTAATTCTAACCCTAACACTAATGCTAAACTTAAACCTAACCCCCTAATAATAACCCTAACCCTAAC
The DNA here is from genome assembly GCF_963924665.1 of Micromys minutus. NCBI lineage: Eukaryota > Metazoa > Chordata > Mammalia > Rodentia > Muridae > Micromys > Micromys minutus. The sequence goes on along the minus strand of NC_137966.1, from coordinate 28,515,815 downwards.
ACTAACCCTAACCCCTAACCCTAACCCTAACCCTAACCCTAACCCTAACCTAACCCTAACCCTAACCTTAACCCTAACCCTAACACTAACCCCTAACCCTTACCCTAACCCTAACCCTAACCCTAACCATTACCCTAACCCTAACCCTAACCCTAACCATAACCCTAACCCTAACACTAACCGTAACCATAACACTAAACTCTAAACCTTAACCTAATCCACCCTAAACCTTAAACAATCCTAAACCATAAACCTTAAACCCTAAACCCTAAATCTAACAATAAACCTAAACCTGACCCTAAATCTAACCCTAACCCTAACCCTAACCCAAAACCTAACCCTGACCCTAACCCTAACCCTAATCCTAACACTAACCATAACCCTAACCCTAACCCTAACGCTAACCTTAACCCTAACCCTAACCCTAACCCTAACCCTAACCCTAACCCTAACCCTAACCCTAACCCTAACCCCTTAACCTTAATCCCTAAATCCTAAACCCTGAACAACCATAAATCCTAAACCCTGAACAACCATAAATCATAAACCCTGAATAACCCTAAACACTAACCTCTAAACAACCCTAAACAACCCTAATCACTAAACCATAAACAACCCTAAACACTAAACCCTAAACAAACCTATACCCTAAACCTTAAACACTAAACCCTAAATGACCCTAAACCCTAAACCATTAACACTATACCCTAAACAACACTAAACACTAAACCCAAAACAACCCTAAAACCTAAACCTTAAACACTAAACCTTAAACAACCCTAAACCCTAAACACTAAACCCTAAACAACCCTAAACTTTTAACCCTAAACACTATACCCTAAACAACCCTAAACCTTAAACAATCCTAAACTCTAAACCCTAAACCCTTAACCTAAACCACCCTAAATCTTAAAATATCCTAAACCCTAAACCTTAAACCCTAAACACTAAACCCTAAACCCTAAACCTAACAATAACCATAACCCTAACCCTAACCCCTAACACTTACCCTAACCCTAACCCTAACCCTAATCCTAACCCTAACCCTAACCCTAACCCTAACCCTAACCCTAACCCTATCCCTAACCCTAAACCTAATCCTAACCCTAACCTTAACCCTAATCCTAAACCTAACCTTAACCCTAACCCTAACCGTAACCATAACACTAAACTCTAAACCCTAAACCTAATCCACCCTAAACCTTAAACAATCCTAAACCATAAACCTTAGACCCTAAATCCTAAATCTAACAATAAACCTAAACCTAACCCTAAATCTAACCCTAACCCTAACCCTAACCCTAAACCCTCCCTGACCCTAACCCTAACACTAACCCTAACCCTAACCCTAAACCTAACCCTGACCCTAATCCTAACACTAACCCTATTTCTAATTCTAACCCTCACACTAATCAAAAACTTAAACCTACCACCCTAATAATAACCCTAACCCTAACACTAACCCTAACCCCAAACCCTAACTCTAACCCTAACCCTAACCCTAACCTAACCCTAACCCTAACCCTAATCCTAACCCTAACACTAACCCCTAACCCTTACCCTAACCCTAACCCTAACCCTAACCATTACCCTAACCCTAACCCTTACCCTAACCCTAACCCTAAGCCTAACAATAACCGTAACCATAACACTAAACTCTAAACCCTAAACCTAATCCACCCTAAACCTTAAACAATCCTAAACCATAAACCTTAAACCCTAAACCCTAAATCTAACAATAAACCTAACCCTGACCCTAAATCTAACCCTAACCCTAACACTAACCCTAAACCTAACCCTGACCCTAACCCTAACCCTAATCCTAACACTAACCATAACCCTAACCCTAACCCTAACACTAACCTTAACCCTAACCCTAACCCTAACCCTAACCCTAACTCTAACCGTAACCATAATACTAAACTCTAAACACTAAACCTAATCCACCCTAAACCTTAAACAATTCTAAACCATAAACCTTAAACCCTAAACCCTAAATCTAACAATAAACCTAAACCTAACCCTTAATCTAACCCTAACCCTAACCCTAACCCTAAACCTAACCCTGACCCTAACCCTAACCCTAATCCTAACACTAACCATAACCCAAACACTAACCCTAACCCTAACCCTAACCCTAACCCTAACCCTACCCTTAACCCTAACCATAACCCTATCCCTAAACCTAACCCTGACCCTAATCCTAACACTAAACCTATTTCTAAATCTAACACTAACACTAATCCTAAACTTAAACCTAACCCCCTAATAATAACCCTAACACTAAACCTAACCCTAACCCTAACCCTAACCCTAACCCTAACACCTAACCCCTAACGCTAACCCTAACCCTAACCCCTAACCCTAACACTAACCCTAACCTAACCCTAACATTAACCCTAACCCTAATCCTAACCCTAACCCTAACCCTAACCCTATCCCTAACCCTAACCCTTACCCTAACACTAACACTAACCTTAACCCTAACCCTAACCTTAACCCTCACCCTAACCCTCACCCTAACCCTAAACCTAACCCTAACACCCTAAATCCTAAACGCTAAACCCAGAAAAACCCTAAACACTAATTCCAAAAGCACCCTAAACCCTAAACTCTAAACACTAAACGCTAAAAAACCCTAAACCCTAAACCCTAAACACTAAACCCTAAACAAGCCTAAACCCTAAAACCATTAACACTATACCCTAAATAACCCTAAACTCTTAACCCTAAACATTATAGCCTAAACCCTAAAACACTATACAACCTTAAACCCTAAACCTTAAAATATCCTAAATCATAAATCCTGAATAACCCTAAACACTAAATCATAAACAACCCTAAAAAAACCTAAACAACTCTAAACGCTAAAACATAAACAACCCTAAACATTAAACAATCTTAAACGCTAAACCCTATACCCTAAACCTAAACCACCCTAAAACTTAAACAATCCTAAACCCTAAATCTTAAACCATAAACCCTAAATTTTAAACCATAAATCTAATAATAACCATAACCCTAACCCTAACCCTAAACCTAAACCTAACCCTAACCCCAACCCTAACCTTAACCCCATAACCCTAACCCTAACCTTAAGCCTAACATAACCACATAACCCTAACCCTAACCCTCACCCTAACCCTAACCCTAACCCTAACCCTAACCCTAACCGCTAACCCTAACCTAACCCTAACCCTTTAACCTTAATCCCTAAATCCTAAACCCTGTACAACCATAAATCCTAAACCCTGAACAACCCTAAATCATAAACCCTGAATAACCCTAAACACTAACCTCTAAACAACCCTAAACAACCCTAATCACTAAACCATAAACAACACTAAACACTAAACCCTAAACAACACTATACCCTAAACCTTAAACACTAAACCCTAAATAACCCTAAACCCTAAACAATTAACACTATACCCTAAACAACACTAAACACTAAACCCAAAACAACCCTAAAACCTAAAACTTAAACACTAAACCTTAAACAACCCTAAACACTAAACACTAAACCCTAAACAACCCTAAACACTATACCCTAAACAACCCTAAACCTTAAACAATCCTAAATTCTAAACCCTAAACCCTTAACCTAAACCACCCTAAATCTTAAACAATCCTGAACCCTAAACCTTAAACCCTAAACACTAAAACCTAAACCCTAAACCTAACACTAACCATAACTCTAACCCTAACCCCTAACCCTTACCCTAACCCTAACCCTAACCCTAATCCTAACCCTAACCCTAACCCTAACCCTAACCCTAACCCTAACCCTAACCCTAAACCTAATCCTAACCCTAACCTTAACCCTAATCCTAACCCTAACCCTAACCCTAACCCTAACCGTAACTATAACACTAAACTCTAAACCCTAAACCTAATCCACCCTAAACCTAAAACAATCCTAAACCATAAACCTTAGACCCTAAATCCTAAATCTAACAATAAACCTAAACCTAACTCTAAATCTAACCCTAACCCTAACCCTACCCCTAAACCCTCCCTGACCCTAACCCTAACCATAACCCTAACCCTAACCCGAAACCTAACCCTGACCCTAATCCTAACACTAACCCTATTTCTAATTCTAACCCTAACACTAATCCTAAACTTAAACCTAACCCCCTAATAATAACCCTAACCCTAACACTAACCCTAACCCCTAACCCTAACCCTAACCTAACCCTAACCCTAACCCTAACCCTAACACAAACCCTAACACTAACCCCCTGACTTTTACCCTAACCCTAACCCTAACCCTAAACCTAACCCTTACCATAAGCCTAACCCTAACCCTAACCCCATCCCTAACCCTAACCCTAACCTTAACCATAACACTAAACTCTAAACCCTAAACCTAATTTACCCTAAACCTTAAACAATCCTAAACCATAAACCTTAAACCCTAAACCCTAAATCTAACAATAAACCTAAACCTAACCCTAAATCTAACCCTAACCCTATCCCTAACCCTAAACCTAACCCTGACCCTAACCCTAACCCTAATCCTAACACTAACCATAACCCTAACCCTAACACTAACCCTAACCTTAACCCTAACCCTAACCCTAACCCTAACCCTAACTCTAACCCTAATCCTAACCCTAACC
>NC_137966.1:28493690-28506190 GCF_963924665.1 Micromys minutus | reverse complement strand
CTAATAATAACCCTAACACTAAACCTAAACCTAACCCTAACCCTAACCCTAACACTAACCCCTAACCCCTAACACTAACCCTAACCCTAACCCTAACCCTAACCCTAACCCTAATCATAACCAAAACACTAACCCTAACCCTAACTCTAAACCTAACCCTAAAACTCACACTATCCCTAATCCTAACACTAAACCCTAAACTTTAAATCTAATCCTAACCCTAACCCTACCCTTAACCCTAACCCTAACCATATCCCTAAACCTAACCCTGACCCTAATCCTAACACTAACCCTATTTCTAATTCTAACCCTAACACTAATCCTTAACTAAAACCTAACCTTCTAATAATAACCCTAACACTAAACCTAAACCTAACCCTAACCCTAACCCTAACACTAACCCCTAACCCCTAACACTAACCCTAACCCTAACCCCTAACCCTAACCCTAACCCTAATCCTAACCCTAACCCTAACCCTAACCCTAACCCTAACCCTATCCCTAACCCTAACCCTTACCCTAACACTAACACTAACCTTAACCCTAACCCTAAACTTAACCCTCACCCTAACCCTCACCTTAACCCTAAACCTAACCCTAACACTAACCCTAACATTCTAAATCCTAAACCCTAAACCCCGAAAAACCCTAAACACTAATTCCAAAAGCACCCTAAACCCTAAACTATAAACACTAAACGCTAAAAAACCCTAAACCCTAAACCCTAAACACTAAACCCTAAACAAGCCTAAACCCTAAAACCATTAACACTATACCCTAAAAAACCCTAAACCCTTAACCCTAAACATTATACCCTAAACCCTAAAACACTATACAACCTTAAACCCTATACCTTAAAATATCCTAAATCATAAATACTGAACAACCCTAAACACTAAATTATAAACAACCCTAAAAAACCCTAAACAACTCTAAACGCTAAAACCTAAACAACCCTAAACATTAAACAATCTTAAACGCTAAACCCTATACCCTAAACCTAAACCACCCTAAAACTTAAACAATCCTAAACCCTAAATCTTAAACCATAAACCCTAAATTTTAAACCATAAATCAAAGAATAACCATAATCCTAACCCTAAACCTAAACCTAAACCTAACCCTAACCCCAACCATAACATTAACCCCATAACCCTAACCCTAACCTTAAGCCTAACATAACCCCATAACCCTAACTCTAGCCCTAACTCTAACCCTAATGCTAACCCTAACCCTAACCCTAACCCTAACCCCTTAACCTTAATCCCTAAATCCTAAACCCTGAACAACCATAAATCCTAAACCCTGAACAACCATAAATCATAAACCCTGAATAACCCTAAACACTAACCTCTAAACAACCCTAAACAACCCTAATCACTAAACCATAAACAACCCTAAACACTAAACCCTAAACAACCCTAAACTTTTAACCCTAAACACTATACCCTAAACAACCCTAAACCTTAAACAATCCTAAACTCTAAATCCTAAACCCTTAACCTAAACCACCCTAAATCTTAAACAATCCTAAACCCTAAACCTTAAACCCTAAACACTAAACCCTAAACCCTAAACCTAACAATAACCATAACCCTAACCCTAACCCCTAACCCTTACCCTAACCCTAACCCTAACCCTAACCCTAACCCTAACCCTAACCCTAACCATAACCCTAACCCTAACCCTAACCCTAAACCTAATCCTAACCCTAACCTTAACCCTAATCCTAACCCTTACCCTAACCATAACCCTAACCGTAACCATAACACTAAACTCTAAACCCTAAACCTAATCCACCCTAAACTTTAAACAATCCTAAACCATAAATCTTAGACCCTAAATCCTAAATCTAACAATAAACCTAAACCTAACCCTAAATCTAACCCTAACCCTAACCCTAACCCTAAACACTCCCTGACCCTAACCCTAACCCTAACCCTAACCCTAACCCTAAACCTAACCCTGACCCTAATCCTAACAGTAGCCCTATTTCTAATTCTAACCCTAACACTAATTCTAAACTAAAACCTAACCCCCTAATAATAACCCTAACACTAACACTAACCCTAACCCCTAACCCTAACCCTAACCTAACCCTAACCCTAACCCTAACCCTAACACAAACCCTAACACTAACCCCCTAACTTTTACCCTAACCCTAACCCTAACCCTAAACCTAACCCTTACCATAACCCTAACCCTAACCCTAACCCCATCCCTAACCCTAACCCTAACCGTAACCATAACACTAAACTCTAAACCCTAAACCTAATCCACCCTAAACCTTAAACAATCCTAAACCATAAACCTTAAACCCTAAACCCTAAATCTAACAATAAACCTAAACCTAACCCTAAATCTAAACCTAAGCCTAATCCTAACACTAACCATAACCCTAACCCTAACACTAACCCTAAACTTAACCCTAACCCTAACCCTAACCCTAACCCTAACTCTAACCCTAACCCTAACCCTAATCGTAACCATAATACTAAACTCTAAACCCTAAACCTAATCCACCCTTAAACTTAAACAATCCTAAACCATAAACCTTAATCCCTAAACCCTAAATCTAACAATAAACCTAAACCTAAAACTAAATCTAACCCTAACCCTAACCCTAACCCTAAACATAAACCTGACCCTAACCCTAATCCTAATCCTAACACTAATCATAACCAAAACACTAACCCTAACCCTAACCCTAAACCTAACCCTAAATCTCACACTATCCCTAATCCTAACACTAAACCCTAAATTTTAAATCTAACCCTAACCCTAACCCTACCCTTAACCCTAACCCTAACCATATTTCTAAACCTAACCCTGACCCTAATCCTAACACTAACCCTATTTCTAATTCTAACCCTAACACTAATCCTAAACTAAAACCTAACCCCCTAATAATAACCCTAACACTAAACCTAACCCTAACCCTAACCCTAACCCTAACCCTAACACTAACCCCTAACCCCTAACACTAACCCTAACCCAAAACCCTAACCCTAACCCTAACCCTAACCTTAACCCTAACCCTAACCCTAACCCTAACCCTATCCCTAACCCTAACCCTTATTCTAACACTAACAATAACCTTAACCCTAACCCTAACCTTAACCCTCACCCTAACCCTCACCTTAACCCTAAACCTAACCCTAACACTAATCTTAACACGCTAAATCCTAAACCCTAAACCCCGAAAAACCCTAAACACTAATTCCAAAAGCACCCTAAACCCTAAACTATAAACACTAAACGCTGAAAAACCCTAAAACCTAAACACTAAACACTAAACCCTAAACAAGCCTAAACCCTAAAACCATTAACACTATACCCTAAACAACCCTAAACCCTTAACCCTAAACATTATACCCTAAACTCTAAAACACTATACAACCTTAAACCCTAAACCTTAAAATATCCTAAATCATAAATCCTGAACAAGCCTAAACACTAAATCATAAACCACCCTAAAAAACCCTAAACAACTCTAAACGCTAAAACTTAACAACCCTAAACATTAAACAATCTTAAACGCTAAACCCTATACCCTAAACCTAAACCACCCTAAAATTTAAACAATCCTAAACCCTAAACCTTAAACCATAAACCATAATTTTAAACCATAAATCTAAGAATAACCATAACCCTAACCATAACCCTAAACCTAAACCTAACCCTAACCCCAACCCTAACCTTAACCCCATAACCCTAACCCTAACCTTAAGCCTAACATAACCCCATAATCTTAACTCTAACCCTAACTCTAACCCTAATCCTAACCCTAACCCTAACCCTAAACCTAATCCTAACCCTAATCTTAACCCTAATCCTAACCCTAACCCTAACCCTAACCCTAACCGTAACCATAACACTAAACTCTAAACCCTAAACCTAATCCACCCTAAACCTTAAAAAATCCTAAACCATAAACCTTAGACCCTAAATCCTAAATCTAACAATAAACCTAAACCTAACCCTAAATCTAACCCTAACACTAACCCTAACCCTAAACCCTCCCTGACCCTAACCCTAACCCTAACACTAACCCTAACCCTAAACCTAACCCTGACCCTAATCCTAACACTAACCCTATTTAAAATTCTAACCCTAACACTAATCCTAAACTTAAACCTAACACCCTAATAATAACCCTAACACTAACACTAACCCTAACCCCTAACCCTAACCCTAACCCTAACCCTAACCCTAACCTAACCCTAACCCTAACCCTAACCCTAACACTAACCCCTAACCCTTACCCTAACCCTAACCCTATCCCTAACCCTAAACATTACCCTAACCCTAACCCTAACCCTAACCCTAACCCTAACCCTAACACTAACCGTAACAATAACACTAAACTCTAAACCCTAAACCTAATCCACCCTAAACCTTAAACAATCCTAAACCATAAACCTTAAACCCTAAACCCTAAATCTAACAATAAACCTAAACCTGACCCTAAATCTAACCCTAACCCTAACCCTAACCCTAAACCTAACCCTGACACTAACCCTAACCCTAATCCTAACACTAACCATAACCCTAATCCTAACCCTGACCCTAACCCTAACCCTAACCCTAACCCTAACCTTAACCCTAACCCTAACCCCTTAACTTTAATCCCTAAATCCTAAACCCTGAACAACCATAAATCCTAAACCCTGAACAACCCTAAATCATAAACCCTGAATAACCCTAAACACTAACCTCTAAACAACCCTAAACAACCGTAATCACTAAACCATAAACAAACCTAAACACTAAATCCTAAACAACCCTATACCCTAAACCTTAAACACTAAACCCTAAATAACCCTAAACCCAAAACCATTAACACTATACCCTAAACAACACTAAACACTAAACCCAAAACAACCCTAAAACCTAAACCTTAAACACTAAACCTTAAACAACCCTAAACCCTAAACACTAAACCCTAAACAACCCTAAACTTTTAACCCTAAACACTATACCCTAAACAACCCTAAACCTTAAACAATCCTAAACTCTAAACCCTAAACCCTTAACCTAAACCACCCTGAATCTTAAACAATCCTAAACCCTAAACCTTAAACCCTAAACACTAAACCCTAAACCCTAAACCTAACAATAACCATAACCCTAACCCTAACCCCTAACCCTTACCCTAACCCTAACCCTAACCCTAATCCTAACCCTAACCCTAACCCTAACCCTAAACCTAATCCTAACCCTTACCCTAACCCTAACTTTAACCCTAACCCTAATCCTAACACTAAACCCTAAACCTTAAACCTAACCCTAACCCTAAAACTAAACTTTAAATCCTAAACCTAATCTACCCTAAACCTTAAACAATCCTAAACCCTAAACCCTGAACCCTAAACCTAACCCTAACCCTAACCCTAACCCTAACCCTAACCCTAACCCCTTAACCTTAATCCCTAAATCCTAAACCCTGAACAACCATAAATCCTAAACCCTGAACAACCCTAAATCATAAACCCTGAATAACCCTAAACACTAACCTCTAAACAACCCTAAACAACCCTAAACACTAAACCATAAACAAACCTAAACACTAAACAATAAACAACCCTATACCCTAAACCTTAAACACTAAACCCTAAATAACCCTAAACCCTAAACCATTAACACTATACCCTAAACAACACTAAACACTAAACCCAAAACAACCCTAAAACCTAAACCTTAAACACTAAACCTTAAACAACCCTAAACCCTAAACACTAAACCCTAAACAACCCTAAACTTTTAACCCTAAACACTATACCCTAAACAAACCTAAACCTTAAACAATCCTAAACTCTAAACCCTAAACCCTTAACCTAAACCACCCTAAATCTTAAACAATCCTAAACCCTAAACCTTAAACCCTAAACACTAAAACCTAAACCCTAAACCTAACAATAACCATAACCCTAACCCTAACCCCTAACCCTTACCCTAAACCTAACCCTAACCCTAACCCTAATCCTAACCCTAATCCTAACCCTAACCCTAACCCTAATCCTAACCCTAACCCTAACCCTAAACCTAATCCTAACCCTAATCTTAACCCTAATCCTAACCCTAACCCTAACCCTAACCCTAACCGTAACCATAACACTAAACTCTAAACCCTAAACCTAATCCACCCTAAACCTTAAACAATCCTAAACCATAAACCTTAGACCCTAAATCCTAAATCTAACAATAAACCTAAACCTAACCCTAAATCTAACCCTAACACTAACCCTAACCCTAAACCCTCCCTGACCCTAACCCTAACCCTAACCCTAACCCTAACCCTAAACCTAACCCTGACCCTAATCCTAACACTAACCCTATTTAAAATTCTAACCCTAACACTAATCCTAAACTTAAACCTAACACCCTAATAATAACCCTAACCCTAACACTAACCCTAACCCCTAACCCTAACCCTAACCCTAACCCTAACCCTAACACTAACCCCTAACCCTTACCCTAACCCTAACCCTATCCCTAACCCTAAACATTACCCTAACCCTAACCCTAACCCTAACCCTAACCCTAACCCTAACCCTAACACTAACCGTAACAATAACACTAAACTCTAAACCCTAAACCTAATCCACCCTAAACCTTAAACAATCCTAAACCATAAACCTTAAACCCTAAACCCTAAATCTAACAATAAACCTAAACCTGACCCTAAATCTAACCCTAACCCTAACCCTAACCCTAAACCTAACCCTGACACTAACCCTAACCCTAATCCTAACACTAACCATAATCCTAATCCTAACCCTAACCCTAACCCTAACCCTAACCCTAACCCTAACCTTAACCCTAACCCTAACCCCTTAACTTTAATCCCTAAATCCTAAACCCTGAACAACCATAAATCCTAAACCCTGAACAACCCTAAATCATAAACCCTGAATAACCCTAAACACTAACCTCTAAACAACCCTAAACAACCGTAATCACTAAACCATAAACAAACCTAAACACTAAACCCTAAACAACCCTATACCCTAAACCTTAAACACTAAACCCTAAATAAACCTAAACCCAAAACCATTAACACTATACCCTAAACAACACTAAACACTAAACCCAAAACAACCCTAAAACCTAAACCTTAAACACTAAACCTTAAACAACCCTAAACCCTAAACACTAAACCCTAAACAACCCTAAACTTTTAACCCTAAACACTATACCCTAAACAACCCTAAACCTTAAACAATCCTAAACTCTAAACCCTAAACCCTTAACCTAAACCACCCTGAATCTTAAACAATCCTAAACCCTAAACCTTAAACCCTAAACACTAAACCCTAAACCCTAAACCTAACAATAACCATAACCCTAACCCTAACCCCTAACCCTTACCCTAACCCTAACCCTAACCCTAATCCTAACCCTAACCCTAACCCTAACCCTAACCCTAAACCTAATCCTAAACCTTACCCTAACCCTAACTTTAACCCTAACCCTAATCCTAACACTAAACCCTAAACCTTAAACCTAACCCTAACCCTAAAACTAAACTTTAAATCCTAAACCTAATCTACCCTAAACCTTAAACAATCCTAAACCCTAAACCCTGAACCCTAAACCTAACCCTAACCCTAACCCTAACACTAAATTGTAAACCCTAAATTTAAGTTACGATAAACCTTAAACAATCCTAAACCCTAAACCTTAAACCCTAAACACTAAACCCTAAACCCTTAACCCTAAACCTAACAATAACCATAACCCTAACCGTAACCCCTAACCCTTGACCTAACCCTAACCCTAACCCTAATCCTAACCCTAACCCTAACCCTAACCCTAACCCTAACGCTAACCCTAACCGTAACCATAACACTAAACTCTAAACTCTAAACCTAATCCACCCTAAACCTTAAACAATCCTAAACCATAAACCTTAGACCCTAAATCCTAAATCTAACAATAAACCTAAACCTAACCCTAAATCTAACCCTAACCCTAAACCTAACCCTAAACCCTCCCTGACCCTAACCCTAACCCTAACCCTAACCCTAACCCTAAACCTTACTCTGACCCTAATCCTAACACTAACCCTATTTCTAATTCTAACCCTAACACTAATCCTAAACTTAAACCTAACCCCCTAATAATAACCCTAACCCTAACACTAAACCTAACCCCTAACCCTAACCCTAACCCTAACCCTAACCTAACCCTAAACCTAACCCTAACCCTAACCCTAACCCTAACCTAACCCAAACCCTAACCCTAACCCTAACACAAACCCTAACACTAACCCCCTAACTTTTACCCTAACCCTAACCCTAACCCTAAACCTAAACCTTACCATAACCCTAACCCTAACCCTAACCCCATCCCTAACCCTACCCCTAACCGTAACCATAACACTAAACTCTAAACCCTAAACCTAATCCACCCTAAACCTTAAACAATCCTAAACCATAAACCTTAAACCCTAAACCCTAAATCTAACAATAAACCTAAACCTAACCCTAAATCTAACCCTAACCCTATCCCTAACCCTAAACCTAACCCTGACCCTAACCCTAACCCTAATCCTAACACTAACCATAACTCTAACCCTAACACTAACCCTAAACTTAACCCTAACCCTAACCCTAACCCTAACCCTAACTCTAACCCTAACCCTAACCCTAACCGTAACCATAATACTAAACTCTAAACCCTAAACCTAATTCACCCTTAAACTTAAACAATCCTAAACCATAAACCTTAAACCCTAAACCCTAAATCTAACAATAAACCTAAACCTAACCCTAAATCTAACCCTAACCCTAACCCTAACCCTAAACATAAACCATACCCTAACCCTAATCCTAATCCTAACACTAATCATAACCCAAACACTAACCCTAACCCTAACCCTAAAACTAACCCTAAACCTCACACTATCCCTAATCCTAACACTAAACCCTAAACTTTAAATCTAACCCTAACCCTAACCCTACACTTAACCCTAACCCTAACCATACTTCTAAACCTAACCCTGACCCTAATCCTAACACTAACCCTATTTCTAATTCTAACCCTAACACTAATCCTAAACTAAAACCTAACCCCCTAATAATAACCCTAACACTAAACCTAACCCTAACCCTAACCCTAACCATAACCCTAAACCTAACACTAACCCCTAACCCCTAACACTAACCCTAACCCTAACCCCTAACCCTAACCCTAACCCTAACCCTAAATTTAACCCTAACCCTAACCCTAACCCTAACCCTATCCCTAACCCTAACCCTTATTCTAACACTAACACTAACCTTAACAATAACCCTAACCTTAACCCTCACCCTAACCCTCACCTTAACCCTAAACCTAACCCTAACACTAAACCTAACACCCTAAATTCTAAACCCTAAACTCCGAAAAATCCTAAACACTAATTCCAAAAGCATCCTAAACCTTAAACTATAAACACTAAACGCTAAAAAACCCTAAACCCTAAACTCTAAACACTAAACCCTAAACAAGCCTAAACCCTAAAACCATTAACACTATACCCTAAACAACCCTAAACCCTTAACCCTAAACATTATACCCTAAACCCTAAAACACTATACAACCTTAAACCCTAAACCTTAAAATATCTTAAATCATAAATCCTGAACAAGCCTAAACACTAAATCATAAACAACCCTAAAAAACCCTAAACAACTCTAAACGCTAAAACCTAAACAACCCTAAACATTAAACAATCTTAAACCCTAAACCCTATACCCTAAACCTAAACCACCCTAAAAATTAAGCAATCCTAAACCCTAAACCTTAAACCATAAACCGTAAATTTTAAACCGTAAGTCTAAGAATAACCATAACCCTAACCATAACCCTAAACCTAAACCTAACCCTAACCCCAACCCTAACTTTAACCCCATAACCCTAACCCTAACCTTAAGCCTAACATAACAACATAACCTTAACACTAACCCTAACTCTAACCCTAATGCTAACCCTAACCCTAACCCTAACCTTAACCCCTTAACCTTAATCCCTAAATCCTAAACCCTGAACAACCATAAATCCTAAACCCTGAACAACCCTAAATCATAAACCCTGAATAACCCTAAACACTAACCTCTAAACAACCCTAAACAACCCTAATCACTAAACCATAAACAACCCTAAACACTAAACACTAAACAACCCTATACTCTAAACCTTAAACACTAAACCCTAAATAACCCTAAACCCTAAACCATTAACACTATACCCTAAACAACACTAAACACTAAACCCAAAACAACCCTAAAACCTAAACCTTAAACACTAAACCTTAAACAACCCTAAACCCTAAACACTAAACCCTATACAACCCTAAACTTTTAAACCTAAACACTATACCCTAAACAACCCTAAACCTTAAACAATCCTAAACTCTAAACCCTAAACCCTTAACCTAAACCACCCTAAATCTTAAACAATCCTAAACCCTAAACCTTAAACCCTAAACACTAAACCCTAAACCCTAACCCTAACCCTAACCCTAACCCTAACCTAACCCTAACCCTAACCCTAACCCTAACCTAACCCTAACCCTAACCCTAACCCTAACCCTAACACTAACACTAACCGTAACCATAACACTAAACTCTAAACCCTAAACCTAATCCACCCTAAACTTTAAACGATCCTAAACCATAAACCTTAAACCCTAAACCCTAAATCTAACAATAAACCTAAACCTGACCCTAAATCTAACCCTAACCCTAACCCTAACCCTAAACCTAACCCTGACCCTAACCGTAACCCTAATCCTAACACTAACCATAACCTTAACCCTAACCCTAACCCTAAACTTAACCCTAACCCTAACCCAAACCCTAACCCTAACCCTAACCCTAACCCTAATCCTAACCCTAACCCTAACCCTAACCCCTTAACCTTAATCCCTAAATCCTAAACCCTGAACAACCATAAATCCTAAACCCTGAACAACCCTAAATCATAAACCCTGAATAACCCTAAACACTAACCTCTAAACAACCCTAAACAACCCTAATCACTAAACCATAAACAACCCTAAACACTAAACCCTAAACAACCCTATACCTTAAACCTTAAACACTAAACCCTAAATAACCCTAAACCCTAAACCATTAACACTATACCCTAAACAACACTAAACACTAAACCCAAAACAACCCTAAAACCTAAACCTTAAACACTAAAACTTAAACAAACGTAAACCCTAAACACTAAAGCCTAAACAACCCTAAACTTTTAACCCTAAACACTATACACTAAGCAACCCTAAACCTTAAACAATCCTAAAGTCTAAACCCTAAACCCTTAACCTAAACCACCCTAAATCTTAAACAATCCTAAACCCTAAACCTTAAACCCTAAACACTAAACCCTAAACCCTAAACCTAACAATAACCATAAACCTAACCCTAACCCCTAAACCTTACCCTAACCCTAACCCTAACCCTAATCCTAACCCTAACCCTAACCCTAACCCTAACCCTAACCCTAACCCTAACCTTAACCCTAAACCTAATCCTAACCCTAACCTTAACCCTAATCCTAACCCTAACCCTAACCTTAATCCTAACCGTAACCATAACACTAAACTCTAAACCCTAAACCTAATCCACCCTGAACTTTAAACAATCCTAAACCATAAACCTTAGACCCTAAATCCTAAATCTAACAATAAACCTAAACCTAAATCTAAATCTAACCCTAACCCTAACCCTAACTCTCAACCCTCCCTGAACCTAACCCTAACCCTAACCCTAACCCTAAACCTAACCCTGACCCTAATCCTAACACTAACCCTATTTCTAATTCTAACCCTAACACTAATCCTAAACTTAAACCTAACCCCCTAATAATAACCCTAACCCTAACACTAACCCTAATCCCTAACCCTAACCATAACCCTAACCCTAACCCTAACCCTAACACTAACCCCTAACCCTTACCCTAACCCTAACCCTAACCCTAACCCTATCCATTACCCTAACCCTAACCCTAACCCTAACCCTAACCCTAACACTAACCGTAACCATAACACTAAACTCTAAACACTAAAACTAATCCACCCTAAACCTTAAACAATCCTAAACCATAAACCTTAAACCCTAAACCCTAAATCTAACAATAAACCTAAACCTGACCCTAAATCTAACCCTAACCCTAACCCTAAACCTAAACCTAAACCTGACCCTAACCCTAACCCTAATCCTAACACTAACCATAACCCTAACCCTAACCCTAACCCTAACCTTAACCCTAACCCTAACCCTAACCTTAACCCTAACCCTAACCTTAACCCTAACCCTAACCCCTTAACCTTAATCCCTAAATCCTAAACCCTGAACAACCATAAATCCTAAACCCTGAACAACCCTAAATCATAAACCCTGAATAACCCTAAACACTAACCTCTAAACAACCCTAAACAACCCTAATCACTAAACCATAAACAACCCTAAACACTAAACCCTAAACAACCCTATACCCTAAACCTT
>NC_137966.1:28481190-28488690 GCF_963924665.1 Micromys minutus | reverse complement strand
ACACTAAACACTAAACCCAAAACAACCCTAAAACCTAAACCTTAAACACTAAACCTTAAACAACCCTAAACCCTAAACACTAAACCCTAAACAACCCTAAACTTTTAACCCTAAACACTATACCCTAAACAAACCTAAACCTTAAACAATCCTAAACTCTAAACCCTAAACCCTTAACCTAAACCACCCTAAATCTTAAACAATCCTAAACCCTAAACCTTAAACCCTAAACACTAAAACCTAAACCCTAAACCTAACAATAACCATAACCCTAACCCTAACCCCTAACCCTTACCCTAAACCTAACCCTAACCCTAACCCTAATCCTAACCCTAATCCTAACCCTAACCCTAACCCTAATCCTAACCCTAACCCTAACCCTAAACCTAATCCTAACCCTAATCTTAACCCTAATCCTAACCCTAACCCTAACCCTAACCCTAACCGTAACCATAACACTAAACTCTAAACCCTAAACCTAATCCACCCTAAACCTTAAACAATCCTAAACCATAAACCTTAGACCCTAAATCCTAAATCTAACAATAAACCTAAACCTAACCCTAAATCTAACCCTAACACTAACCCTAACCCTAAACCCTCCCTGACCCTAACCCTAACCCTAACCCTAACCCTAACCCTAAACCTAACCCTGACCCTAATCCTAACACTAACCCTATTTAAAATTCTAACCCTAACACTAATCCTAAACTTAAACCTAACACCCTAATAATAACCCTAACCCTAACACTAACCCTAACCCCTAACCCTAACCCTAACCCTAACCCTAACCCTAACACTAACCCCTAACCCTTACCCTAACCCTAACCCTATCCCTAACCCTAAACATTACCCTAACCCTAACCCTAACCCTAACCCTAACCCTAACCCTAACCCTAACACTAACCGTAACAATAACACTAAACTCTAAACCCTAAACCTAATCCACCCTAAACCTTAAACAATCCTAAACCATAAACCTTAAACCCTAAACCCTAAATCTAACAATAAACCTAAACCTGACCCTAAATCTAACCCTAACCCTAACCCTAACCCTAAACCTAACCCTGACACTAACCCTAACCCTAATCCTAACACTAACCATAATCCTAATCCTAACCCTAACCCTAACCCTAACCCTAACCCTAACCCTAACCTTAACCCTAACCCTAACCCCTTAACTTTAATCCCTAAATCCTAAACCCTGAACAACCATAAATCCTAAACCCTGAACAACCCTAAATCATAAACCCTGAATAACCCTAAACACTAACCTCTAAACAACCCTAAACAACCGTAATCACTAAACCATAAACAAACCTAAACACTAAACCCTAAACAACCCTAAACACTAAACCTTAAACACTAAACCCTAAATAAACCTAAACCCAAAACCATTAACACTATACCCTAAACAACACTAAACACTAAACCCAAAACAACCCTAAAACCTAAACCTTAAACACTAAACCTTAAACAACCCTAAACCCTAAACACTAAACCCTAAACAACCCTAAACTTTTAACCCTAAACACTATACCCTAAACAACCCTAAACCTTAAACAATCCTAAACTCTAAACCCTAAACCCTTAACCTAAACCACCCTGAATCTTAAACAATCCTAAACCCTAAACCTTAAACCCTAAACACTAAACCCTAAACCCTAAACCTAACAATAACCATAACCCTAACCCTAACCCCTAACCCTTACCCTAACCCTAACCCTAACCCTAATCCTAACCCTAACCCTAACCCTAACCCTAACCCTAAACCTAATCCTAAACCTTACCCTAACCCTAACTTTAACCCTAACCCTAATCCTAACACTAAACCCTAAACCTTAAACCTAACCCTAACCCTAAAACTAAACTTTAAATCCTAAACCTAATCTACCCTAAACCTTAAACAATCCTAAACCCTAAACCCTGAACCCTAAACCTAACCCTAACCCTAACCCTAACACTAAATTGTAAACCCTAAATTTAAGTTACGATAAACCTTAAACAATCCTAAACCCTAAACCTTAAACCCTAAACACTAAACCCTAAACCCTTAACCCTAAACCTAACAATAACCATAACCCTAACCGTAACCCCTAACCCTTGACCTAACCCTAACCCTAACCCTAATCCTAACCCTAACCCTAACCCTAACCCTAACCCTAACGCTAACCCTAACCGTAACCATAACACTAAACTCTAAACTCTAAACCTAATCCACCCTAAACCTTAAACAATCCTAAACCATAAACCTTAGACCCTAAATCCTAAATCTAACAATAAACCTAAACCTAACCCTAAATCTAACCCTAACCCTAAACCTAACACTAAACCCTCCCTGACCCTAACCCTAACCCTAACCCTAACCCTAAACCTTACTCTGACCCTAATCCTAACACTAACCCTATTTCTAATTCTAACCCTAACACTAATCCTAAACTTAAACCTAACCCCCTAATAATAACCCTAACCCTAACACTAAACCTAACCCCTAACCCTAACCCTAACCCTAACCCTAACCTAACCCTAAACCTAACCCTAACCCTAACCCTAACCCTAACCTAACCCAAACCCTAACCCTAACCCTAACACAAACCCTAACACTAACCCCCTAACTTTTACCCTAACCCTAACCCTAACCCTAAACCTAAACCTTACCATAACCCTAACCCTAACCCTAACCCCATCCCTAACCCTACCCCTAACCGTAACCATAACACTAAACTCTAAACCCTAAACCTAATCCACCCTAAACCTTAAACAATCCTAAACCATAAACCTTAAACCCTAAACCCTAAATCTAACAATAAACCTAAACCTAACCCTAAATCTAACCCTAACCCTATCCCTAACCCTAAACCTAACCCTGACCCTAACCCTAACCCTAATCCTAACACTAACCATAACTCTAACCCTAACACTAACCCTAAACTTAACCCTAACCCTAACCCTAACCCTAACCCTAACTCTAACCCTAACCCTAACCCTAACCGTAACCATAATACTAAACTCTAAACCCTAAACCTAATTCACCCTTAAACTTAAACAATCCTAAACCATAAACCTTAAACCCTAAACCCTAAATCTAACAATAAACCTAAACCTAACCCTAAATCTAACCCTAACCCTAACCCTAACCCTAAACATAAACCATACCCTAACCCTAATCCTAATCCTAACACTAATCATAACCCAAACACTAACCCTAACCCTAACCCTAAAACTAACCCTAAACCTCACACTATCCCTAATCCTAACACTAAACCCTAAACTTTAAATCTAACCCTAACCCTAACCCTACACTTAACCCTAACCCTAACCATACTTCTAAACCTAACCCTGACCCTAATCCTAACACTAACCCTATTTCTAATTCTAACCCTAACACTAATCCTAAACTAAAACCTAACCCCCTAATAATAACCCTAACACTAAACCTAACCCTAACCCTAACCCTAACCATAACCCTAAACCTAACACTAACCCCTAACCCCTAACACTAACCCTAACCCTAACCCCTAACCCTAACCCTAACCCTAACCCTAACCTTAACCCTAACCCTAACCCTAACCCTAACCCTATCCCTAACCCTAACCCTTATTCTAACACTAACACTAACCTTAACAATAACCCTAACCTTAACCCTCACCCTAACCCTCACCTTAACCCTAAACCTAACCCTAACACTAAACCTAACACCCTAAATCCTAAACCCTAAACTCCGAAAAATCCTAAACACTAATTCCAAAAGCATCCTAAACCTTAAACTATAAACACTAAACGCTAAAAAACCCTAAACCCTAAACTCTAAACACTAAACCCTAAACAAGCCTAAACCCTAAAACCATTAACACTATACCCTAAACAACCCTAAACCCTTAACCCTAAACATTATACCCTAAACCCTAAAACACTATACAACCTTAAACCCTAAACCTTAAAATATCTTAAATCATAAATCCTGAACAAGCCTAAACACTAAATCATAAACAACCCTAAAAAACCCTAAACAACTCTAAACGCTAAAACCTAAACAACCCTAAACATTAAACAATCTTAAACCCTAAACCCTATACCCTAAACCTAAACCACCCTAAAAATTAAGCAATCCTAAACCCTAAACCTTAAACCATAAACCGTAAATTTTAAACCGTAAGTCTAAGAATAACCATAACCCTAACCATAACCCTAAACCTAAACCTAACCCTAACCCCAACCCTAACTTTAACCCCATAACCCTAACCCTAACCTTAAGCCTAACATAACAACATAACCTTAACACTAACCCTAACTCTAACCCTAATGCTAACCCTAACCCTAACCCTAACCTTAACCCCTTAACCTTAATCCCTAAATCCTAAACCCTGAACAACCATAAATCCTAAACCCTGAACAACCCTAAATCATAAACCCTGAATAACCCTAAACACTAACCTCTAAACAACCCTAAACAACCCTAATCACTAAACCATAAACAACCCTAAACACTAAACACTAAACAACCCTATACTCTAAACCTTAAACACTAAACCCTAAATAACCCTAAACCCTAAACCATTAACACTATACCCTAAACAACACTAAACACTAAACCCAAAACAACCCTAAAACCTAAACCTTAAACACTAAACCTTAAACAACCCTAAACCCTTAACACTAAACCCTATACAACCCTAAACTTTTAAACCTAAACACTATACCCTAAACAACCCTAAACCTTAAACAATCCTAAACTCTAAACCCTAAACCCTTAACCTAAACCACCCTAAATCTTAAACAATCCTAAACCCTAAACCTTAAACCCTAAACACTAAACCCTAAACCCTAACCCTAACCCTAACCCTAACCCTAACCTAACCCTAACCCTAACCCTAACCCTAACCTAACCCTAACCCTAACCCTAACCCTAACCCTAACACTAACACTAACCGTAACCATAACACTAAACTCTAAACCCTAAACCTAATCCACCCTAAACTTTAAACGATCCTAAACCATAAACCTTAAACCCTAAACCCTAAATCTAACAATAAACCTAAACCTGACCCTAAATCTAACCCTAACCCTAACCCTAACCCTAAACCTAACCCTGACCCTAACCGTAACCCTAATCCTAACACTAACCATAACCTTAACCCTAACCCTAACCCTAAACTTAACCCTAACCCTAACCCAAACCCTAACCCTAACCCTAACCCTAACCCTAATCCTAACCCTAACCCTAACCCTAACCCCTTAACCTTAATCCCTAAATCCTAAACCCTGAACAACCATAAATCCTAAACCCTGAACAACCCTAAATCATAAACCCTGAATAACCCTAAACACTAACCTCTAAACAACCCTAAACAACCCTAATCACTAAACCATAAACAACCCTAAACACTAAACCCTAAACAACCCTATACCTTAAACCTTAAACACTAAACCCTAAATAACCCTAAACCCTAAACCATTAACACTATACCCTAAACAACACTAAACACTAAACCCAAAACAACCCTAAAACCTAAACCTTAAACACTAAAACTTAAACAAACGTAAACCCTAAACACTAAAGCCTAAACAACCCTAAACTTTTAACCCTAAACACTATACACTAAGCAACCCTAAACCTTAAACAATCCTAAAGTCTAAACCCTAAACCCTTAACCTAAACCACCCTAAATCTTAAACAATCCTAAACCCTAAACCTTAAACCCTAAACACTAAACCCTAAACCCTAAACCTAACAATAACCATAAACCTAACCCTAACCCCTAAACCTTACCCTAACCCTAACCCTAACCCTAATCCTAACCCTAACCCTAACCCTAACCCTAACCCTAACCCTAACCCTAACCTTAACCCTAAACCTAATCCTAACCCTAACCTTAACCCTAATCCTAACCCTAACCCTAACCTTAATCCTAACCGTAACCATAACACTAAACTCTAAACCCTAAACCTAATCCACCCTGAACTTTAAACAATCCTAAACCATAAACCTTAGACCCTAAATCCTAAATCTAACAATAAACCTAAACCTAAATCTAAATCTAACCCTAACCCTAACCCTAACTCTCAACCCTCCCTGAACCTAACCCTAACCCTAACCCTAACCCTAAACCTAACCCTGACCCTAATCCTAACACTAACCCTATTTCTAATTCTAACCCTAACACTAATCCTAAACTTAAACCTAACCCCCTAATAATAACCCTAACCCTAACACTAACCCTAATCCCTAACCCTAACCATAACCCTAACCCTAACCCTAACCCTAACACTAACCCCTAACCCTTACCCTAACCCTAACCCTAACCCTAACCCTATCCATTACCCTAACCCTAACCCTAACCCTAACCCTAACCCTAACACTAACCGTAACCATAACACTAAACTCTAAACACTAAAACTAATCCACCCTAAACCTTAAACAATCCTAAACCATAAACCTTAAACCCTAAACCCTAAATCTAACAATAAACCTAAACCTGACCCTAAATCTAACCCTAACCCTAACCCTAAACCTAAACCTAAACCTGACCCTAACCCTAACCCTAATCCTAACACTAACCATAACCCTAACCCTAACCCTAACCCTAACCTTAACCCTAACCCTAACCCTAACCTTAACCCTAACCCTAACCTTAACCCTAACCCTAACCCCTTAACCTTAATCCCTAAATCCTAAACCCTGAACAACCATAAATCCTAAACCCTGAACAACCCTAAATCATAAACCCTGAATAACCCTAAACACTAACCTCTAAACAACCCTAAACAACCCTAATCACTAAACCATAAACAACCCTAAACACTAAACCCTAAACAACACTATACCCTAAACCTTAAACACTAAACCCTAAATAACCCTAAACCCTAAACCATTAACACTATACCCTAAACAACACTAAACACTAAACCCAAAACAACCCAAAAACCTAAACCTTAAACACTAAACCTTAAACAACCCTAAACCCTAAACACTAAACCCTAAAAAACCCTAAACTTTTAACCCTAAACACTATACCCTAAACAACCCTAAACCTTAAACAATCCTAAACTCTAAACCCTAAACCCTTAACCTAAACCACCCTAAATCTTAAACAAACCTAAACCCTAAACCTTAAACCCTAAACACTAAACCCTAAACCCTAAACCTAACAATAACCATAACCCTAAACCTAACCCTTAACCCTTACCCTAACCCTAACCCTAACCCTAATCCTAACCCTAACCCTAACTTTAACCCTAACCCTTTCCCTAAACATAATCCTAAACCTTACCCTAACACTAACTTTAATCCTAACCCTAATCCTAACACTAAACCCTAAACCCTAAATCTAACCCTAACCCTAAAACTAAACTTTAAATCTTAAACCTAATCTACCCTAAACCTTAAACAATCCTAAACCCTAAACCCTGAACCCTAAACCTAACCCTAAACCTAACCCTAACACTAACCATAACCCTAACACTAAATTGTAAACCCTAAATTTAAGTTACGATAAACCT
>NC_137966.1:28423690-28471190 GCF_963924665.1 Micromys minutus | reverse complement strand
CCCTAACCCTAACCCTAACCCTCACCCTAACCCTAATCCTAACCCTAACCTTAACCCTAATCCTAACCCTAACCCTAACCCTAACCATAACCATAACACTAAACTCTAAACCCTAAACCAATCCACCCTAAACCTTAAACAATCCTAAACCATAAACCTTAGACCCTAAATCCTAAATCTAACAATAAACCTAAACTTAACCCTAAATCTAACCCTAACCCTAACCCTAACCCTAAACCCTCCCTGACCCTAACCCTAACCATAACCCTAACCCTAACCCTAACACTAACCGTAACCATAACACTAAACTCTAAACCCTAAACCTAATCCACCCTAAACCTTAAACAATCCTAAACCATAAACCTTAAACCCTAAACCCTAAATCTAACAATAAACCTAAACCTGACCCTAAATCTAACCCTAACCCTAACCCTAACCCTAAACCTAACCCTGACCCTAACCCTAACCCTAACCCTAACCCCTTAACCTTAATCCCTAAATCCTAAACCCTGAACAACCATAAATCCTAAACCCTGGACAACCCTAAATCATAAACCCTGAATAACCCTAAACACTAACCTCTAAACAACCCTAAACAACCCTAATCACTAAACCATAAACAACCCTAAACACTAAAGCCTAAACAACCCTATACCCTAAACCTTAAACACTAAACCCTAAATAACCCTAAACCCTAAACCATTAACACTATACCCTAAACAACACTAAACACTAAACCCAAAACAACCCTAAAACCTAAACCTTAAACACTAAACCTTAAACAACCCTAAACCCTAAACACTAAACCCTAAACAACCCTAAACTTTTAACCCTAAACACTATAACATAAACAACCATAAACCTTAAACAATCCTAAAGTCTAAACCCTAAACCCTTAACCTAAACCACCCTAAATCTTAAACAATCCTAAACCCTAAACCTTAAATCCTAAACACTAAACCCTAAACCCTAAACCTAACAATAACCATAACCCTAACCCTAACCCTAACCCATAACCCTTACCCTAACCCTAACCCTAACCCTAATCCTAACCCTAACCCTAACCCTAACCCTAACCCTAACCCTCACCCTAACCCTAATCCTAACCCTAACCTTAACCCTAATCCTAACCCTAACCCTAACCCTAACCATAACCATAACACTAAACTCTAAACCCTAAACCAATCCACCCTAAACCTTAAACAATCCTAAACCATAAACCTTAGACCCTAAATCCTAAATCTAACAATAAACCTAAACTTAACCCTAAATCTAACCCTAACCCTAATCCTAACCCTAAACCCTCCCTGACCCTAACCCTAACCCTATCCCTAACCCTAACCCTAACACTAACCGTAACCATAACACTAAACTCTAAACCCTAAACCTAATCCACCCTAAACCTTAAACAATCCTAAACCATAAACCTTAAACCCTAAACCCTAAATCTAACAATAAACCTAAACCTGACCCTAAATCTAACCCTAACCCTAACCCTAACCCTAAACCTAACCCTGACCCTAACCCTAACCCTAACCCTAACCCCTTAACCTTAATCCCTAAATCATAAACCCTGAACAACCATAAATCCTAAACCCTGAACAACCCTAAATCATAAACCCTGAATAACCCTAAACACTAACCTCTAAACAACCCTAAACAACCCTAATCACTAAACCATAAACAACTCTAAACACTAAACCCTAAACAACCCTATACTCTAAACCTTAAACACTAAACCCTAAATAACCCTAAACCCTAAACCATTAACACTATACCCTAAACAACACTAAACACTAAACCCAAAACAACCCTAAAACCTAAACCTTAAACACTAAACCTTAAACAACCCTAAACCCTAAACACTAAACCCTAAACAACCCTAAACTTTTAACCCTAAACACTATAACATAAACAACCATAAACCTTAAACAATCCTAAAGTCTAAACCCTAAACCCTTAACCTAAACCACCCTAAATCTTAAAAATCCTAAACCCTAAACCTTAAACCCTAAACACTAAACACTAAACCCTAAACCTAACAATAACCATAACCCTAACCCTAACCCCTAACCCTTACCCTAATCCTAACCCTAATCCTAACAGTAACCCTAACCCTAACCCTAACCCTAACCCTAACCATAACCCTAAACCTAACCCTAACCCTAAACCTAATCCTAACCCTAAACTTAACCCTAATCCTAAACCTAACCATAACCCTAACCCTAACCGTAACCATAACACTAAACTCTAAACCCTAAACCTAATCCACCCTAAACCTTAAACAATCCTAAACCATAAACCTTAAACCCTAAACCCTAAATCTAACAATAAACCTAAACCTAAACCTAAATCTAACCCTAACCCTAACCCTAACCCTAAACCCTCCCTGACACTAACCCTAACCATAACCCTAACCCTAACCCTAAACCTAACCCTGACCCTAACACTAATCCTAAACTTAAACCTAACCCCCTAATAATAACCCTAACCCTAACACTAACCCTAACCCCTAACCCTAACCCTAACCCTAACCCTAAACCTAACCTAAACCTAACTCTAACCCTAACACTAACCCCTAACCCTTACCCTAACCCTAACCCTAAACCTAACCCTAACCATTACCCTATCCCTAACCCTAACCCTAACCCTAACCCTAACCCTAACACTAACCATAACCATAACACTAAACTCTAAACCCTAAACCTAATCCACCCTAAACCTTAAACAATCCTAAACCATAAACCTTAAACCCTAATCCCTAAATCTAACAATAAACCTAAACCTGACCCTAAATCTAACCCTAACCCTAACCCTAACCCTAAACCTAAACCTGACCCTATCCCTAAACCTAACCCTGACCCTAATCCTAACACTAACCCTATTTCTAATTCTAACCCTAACACTAATCCTTAACTAAAACCTAACCCCCTAATAATAACCCTAACACTAAACCTAACCCTAACCCTAACCCTAACACTAACCCCTAAGCCCTAACACTAACCCTAACCCTAACCCGTAACCCTAACCCTAACCCTAACCCTAACCCTAACACTAACCCTAACCCTAACCCTATCCCTAACCCTAACCCTTACCCTAACACTAACACTAACCTTAACCCTCACCCTAACCCTCACCTTAACCCTAAACTTAACCCTAACAATAACCCTAACACCCTAAATCCTAAACCCTAAACCCCAAAAAACTCTAAACACTAATTCCAAAAGCACCCTAAACCCTAAACTATAAACACTAAACGCTAAAAAATCCTAAACCCTAAACCCTAAACACTAAACCCTAAACAAGCCTAAACCC
The DNA here is from genome assembly GCF_963924665.1 of Micromys minutus. NCBI lineage: Eukaryota > Metazoa > Chordata > Mammalia > Rodentia > Muridae > Micromys > Micromys minutus. The sequence goes on along the minus strand of NC_137966.1, from coordinate 28,467,875 downwards.
TAAAACCATTAACGCTATACCCTAAACAACCCTAAACCCTTAACCCTAAACATTATACCCTAAACCCTAAAACACTATACAACCTTAAACCCTAAACCTTAAAATATCCTAAATCATAAATCCTGAACAACCCTAAACACTAAATTATAAACAACCCTAAAAAACCCTAAACAACTCTAAACGCTAAAACCTAACCAAAACTAACTATTAAACAATCTTAAACGCTAAATTCTATACCCTAAACCTAAATCACCCTAAAACTTAAACAATCCTAAACCCTAAACCTTAAACCATAAACCCTAAATTTTAAACCATAAATCTAAGAATAACCATAACCCTAACCCTAACCCTAAACCTAAACCTAACCCTAACCCCAACCCTAACCTTAACCCCTTAACCTTAATCCCCCAAGGGCCCTAACAACGGCCCTACCAACGGCCCTAGCAACGGCCCTAGCAACGGCCCTAGCAACGGCCATAACAAGGGCCCTTTCAACGGCCATAACAACGGCCCTAACAACGGCCCTAACAACGGCCCTAGCAACGGCCCTAACAAGGGCCCTAACAACGGCCATAACAACGGCCCTAACAACGGCCCTAGTAACGGCCCTAACAAGGGCCCTAGCAACGGCCCTAACAACGGCCCTAGCAATGGCCCTAGCAACGGCCCTAACAAGGGCCCTAACCACGGCCCTAGCAACGGCCCTAGCAACGGCCCTAGAAACGGCAGTAGAACGGCCTTAACAAGGGCCCTAGCAACGGGCCTAACAAGGGCCCTAGCAACGGCCCTAGAAACGGCCCTAGCAACGGCCCTAGCAACGGCCCTAACAAGGGCCCAAACAAAGGCCCTAACAACGGCCCTAACAATGGCCCTAGCAAAGGCCCTAGCAACTGCCCTAACAAGGGCCCTAGCAACGGCCCAAACAAGGGCCCTATCAACGGCCCTAGCAACGGCCCTAACAACGGCCCTAGCAACGGCCCTAACAAGGGCCCTAGCAACGGTTCTATCAACGGCCCTTGCAACGGCCCTAACAACGGCCCTAGCAACGGCCCTAACAACGGCCCTGACAACGGCCCTAACAAAAGCCCTAGCAACGGCCCTAGCAACGGCCCTTGCAATGGCCCTAGCAAGGGCTGTAACAACGGCCCTAACAAGGGCCCTAAAAACGGCCCAAACAAGGGCCCTAACACTGGCCCTAACAACGGCCCTAGCAACGGCCCTAACAACGGCCCTAGCAAAGGCCCTAGCAACGGCCCTAGCAACGGCCCTTACCACGGCCCTAGCAACGGCCCTAGCAACGGTCCTAGCAACGGCCCTAGCAACGGCCCTTGCAACGGCCCTAGCAACGGCCCTAACAACGGCCCTAACAATGGCCCTAGCAACGGCCCTAACAACTGCCGTAGCAGCGGCAAAAACCACGGCCGTAGCAGCGGCCCTAACAACGGCCCTAGCAGCGGCCCTAACAACGGCCCTAGCAGCGGGCCTAGCAACGGCCCTAGCAACGGCCCTAGGAACGGCCCTAACAACGGCCCTAGCAACGGCCCTAGCAACGGCCCTAGCAACGGCCCTAACAACGCCCCTAACCACGGCCCTAGCAACGGCCCTAGCAACGGCCCTAGCAACGGCCCTAGCAACGGCCCTAAAAACGGCCCTAGCAACTGCCCTAGCAACTGCCCTAGCAACGGCCCTAACAACGGCCCTAGCAACGGCCCTAGCAACGGCCCTAACAGCGGCCCAAAAAACGGCCCTAGCAACGGCCCTAGCAACGGCCCTAGCAACGGCTTTAACAACGGCCCTAGCAACGGCCCTAACAACGGCCCTAGCAACGGCCCTAGCAATGGCGCTAGAAACGGCCATAGCAACGGCCCTAGCAACGGCCCTAGCAATGGCCCTAACAAGAGCCCTAGCAGCGGCCCTAACAAGGGCCCTAGCAACGGCCCTAACAAGGGCCCTAGCAACGGCCCTAACAAGGGCCCTAACAAAGGTCCTAGCAACGGCCCTAGCAACGGCCCTAGCTACGGCCCTAACAAGGGCCCTAGCAACGGCCCTAGCAACGGCCCTAACAACGGCCCTAGCAACGGTCCTAGCAACGGCCCTAACAAGGGCCCTAGCAACGGCCCTAACAAGGGCCCTAGCAACGGCCCTAACAAGGGCCCTAGCAACGGCCCTAACAAGGGCCCTAGCAACGGCCCTAACAAGGGCCCTAGCAACGGCCCTAGCAACGGCCCTAGCTACGGCCCTATAACGGCCCTAACAAGGGCCCTAGCAACGGCCCTAGCAACGGCCCTAGCAACGGCCCTAGCAACGGCACTAACAAGGGCCCTAGAAACGGCCCTAGCAACGGCCCTAACAATGGCCCTAGCAACGGCCTTAGCAATGGCCCTAACAACGGCCCTAGCAACGGCCCTAACAAGGGCCCTAGCAACGGCCCTAACAACAGCCTTTGAAACGGCCCTAGGAACAACCCTAGCAACGGCCCTAGCAACGGCCCTAGCAACGGCCCTAACAACGGCCCTAGCAACGGCCCTAACAAGGGCCCTAGCAACGGCCTTAACAAGGGCCCTAGCAACGGCCCTAACAAGGGCCCTAGCAACGGCCCTAACAAGGGCCCTAGCAACGGCCCTAACAAGGGCCCTAGCAACGGCCCTAGCAAAGGCCCTAGCAACGGCCCTAGCAACGGCCCTAGCAACGGCCCTAGCAAGGGCCCTAGCAACGGCCCTAACAACGGCCCTTGCAACGGCCCTAACAACGGCCCTAGCAACGGCCCTAACAAGGGCCCTAGCAACGGCCCTAACAACGGCCCTAGCAACGGCCCTAACAAGGGCCCTTGCAACGGCCCTAACAACGGCCCTAGCAACGGCCCTAACAACGGCCCTAGGAACGGCCCTAACAACGGCCCTAGCAACGGCCCTAGCAACGGCCCTAGCAACGGCCCTAGCAACGGCCCTAACCACGGCCCTAGCAACGGCCCTAGCAACGGCCCTAGCAACGGCCCTAACAAAGGCCCTAGCAACGGCCCTAAAAACGGCCCTAGCAACTGCCCTAACCACGGCCCTAGCAACGGCCCTAGCAACGGCCCTAGCAACGGCCCTAACAACGGCCCTAGCAACGGCCCTAGCAACGGCCCTAGCAATGGCTTTAACAACGGCCCTAGCAACGGCCCTAACAACGGCCATAGCAACGTCCCTAGCAATGGCGCTAGAAACGGCCATAGCAACGGCCCTAGCAACGGCCCTAACAAGGGCCCTAGCAACGGCCCTCACAAGGGCCCTAGCAACAGCCCTAACGAGGGCCCTAGAAACGGCCCTAGCAAAGGCCCTAACAAGGGCCCTAGCAACGGCCCTAGCAACGGCCCTAACAACGGCCCTAGCAACGGCCCTAGCAACGGCCCTAACAACGGCCCTAGCAACGGCCCTAACAAGGGCCCTAGCAACGGCCCTAACAACGGCCCTTCAAACGGCCCTAGGAACAACCCTAGCAACGGCCCTAGCAACGGCCCTAACAACGGCCCTAGCAACGGCCCTAACAAGAGCCCTAGCAACGGCCCTAACAAGGGCCCTAGCAACGGCCCTAAAAAGGGCCCTAGCAACGGCCCTAGCAACGGCCCTAACAACGGCCCTAGCAACGGTCCTAGCAACGGCCCTAACAAGGGCCCTAGCAACGGCCCTAACAAGGGCCCTAGCAACGGCCCTAGCAACGGCCCTAGTTACGGCCCTATAACGGCCCTAACAAGGGCCCTAGCAACGGCCCTAGCAACGGCCCTAGCAACGGCCCTAGAAACGGCAGTAGAACGGCCTTAACAAGGGCCCTAGCAACGGGCCTAACAAGGGCCCTAGCAACGGCCCTAGAAACGGCCCTAGCAACGGCCCTAGCAACGGCCCTAACAAGGGCCCAAACAAAGGCCCTAACAACGGCCCTAACAATGGCCCTAGCAAAGGCCCTAGCAACGGCCCAAACAAGGGCCCTATCAACGGCCCTAGCAACGGCCCTAACAACGGCCCTAGCAACGGCCCTAACAAGGGCCCTAGCAACGGTTCTATCAACGGCCCTTGCAACGGCCCTAACAACGGCCCTAGCAACGGCCCTAACTACGGCCCTGACAACGGCCCTAACAATAGCCCTAGCAACGGCCCTAGCAACGGCCCTCGCAACGGCCCTAGCAAGGGCTGTAACAATGGCCCTAACAAGGGCCTTAAAACGGCCCAAACAAGGGCCCTAACACTGGCCCTAACAACGGCCCTAGCAACGGCCCTAACAACGGCCCTAGCAACGGCCCTAGCAACGGCCCTAGCAACGGCCCTAGCAACGGCCCTAACAACGGCCCTTGCAAGGGCCCTAGCAACGGCCCTAGCAACGGCCCTAGCAACGGCCCTTACAACGGCCCTAGCAACGGCCCTAGCAACGGTCCTAGCAACGGCCCTAGCAACGGCCCTTGCAACGGCCCTAGCAACGGCCCTAACAACGGCCCTAACAACGGCCCTAGCAACGGCCCTAACAACTGCCGTAGCAGCGGCACAAACCACGGCCGTAGCAGCGGCCCTAACAACGGCCCTAGCAGCGGCCCTAACAATGGCCCTAGCAACGGGCCTAGCAACGGCCCTAGCAACGGCCCTAGGAACGGCCCTAACAACGGCCCTAGCAACGGCCCTAGCAACGGCCCTAGCAACGGCCCTAACAACGCCCCTAACCACGGCCCTAGCAACGGCCCTAGCAACGGCCCTAGCAACGGCCCTAGCAACGGCCCTAAAAACGGCCCTAGCAACTGCCCTAACCACGGCCCTAGCAACTGCCCTAGCAACGGCCCTAACAACGGCCCTAGCAACGGCCCTAGCAACGGCCCTAACAGCGGCCCAAAAAACGGCCCTAGCAACGGCCCTAGCAACGGCCCTAGCAACGGCTTTAACAACGGCCCTAGCAACGGCCCTAACAACGGCCCTAGCAACGGCCCTAGCAATGGCGCTAGAAACGGCCATAGCAACGGCCCTAGCAACGGCCCTAGCAATGGCCCTAACAAGAGCCCTAGCAGCGGCCCTAACAAGGGCCCTAGCAACGGCCCTAACAAGGGCCCTAGCAACGGCCCTAACAAGGGCCCTAACAAAGGTCCTAGCAACGGCCCTAGCAACGGCCCTAGCTACGGCCCTAACAAGGGCCCTAGCAACGGCCCTAGCAACGGCCCTAACAACGGCCCTAGCAACGGTCCTAGCAACGGCCCTAACAAGGGCCCTAGCAACGGCCCTAACAAGGGCCCTAGCAACGGCCCTAACAAGGGCCCTAGCAACGGCCCTAACAAGGGCCCTAGCAACGGCCCTAACAAGGGCCCTAGCAACGGCCCTAGCAACGGCCCTAGCTACGGCCCTATAACGGCCCTAACAAGGGCCCTAGCAACGGCCCTAGCAACGGCCTTACAACGGCCCTAGCAACGGCACTAACAAGGGCCCTAGAAACGGCCCTAGCAACGGCCCTAACAATGGCCCTAGCAACGGCCCTAGCAATGGCCCTAACAACGGCCCTAGCAACGGCCCTAACAAGGGCCCTAGCAACGGCCCTAACAACAGCCTTTGAAACGGCCCTAGGAACAACCCTAGCAACGGCCCTAGCAACGGCCCTAGCAACGGCCCTAACAACGGCCCTAGCAACGGCCCTAACAAGGGCCCTAGCAACGGCCTTAACAAGGGCCCTAGCAACGGCCCTAACAAGGGCCCTAGCAACGGCCCTAACAAGGGCCCTAGCAACGGCCCTAACAAGGGCCCTAGCAACGGCCCTAGCAAAGGCCCTAGCAACGGCCCTAGCAACGGCCCTAGCAACGGCCCTAGCAAGGGCCCTAGCAACGGCCCTAACAACGGCCCTTGCAACGGCCCTAACAACGGCCCTAGCAACGGCCCTAACAAGGGCCCTAGCAACGGCCCTAACAACGGCCCTAGCAACGGCCCTAACAACGGCCCTTGCAACGGCCCTAACAACGGCCCTAGCAACGGCCCTAACAACGGCCCTAGGAACGGCCCTAACAACGGCCCTAGCAACGGCCCTAGCAACGGCCCTAGCAACGGCCCTAGCAACGGCCCTAACCACGGCCCTAGCAACGGCCCTAGCAACGGCCCTAGCAACGGCCCTAACAAAGGCCCTAGCAACGGCCCTAAAAACGGCCCTAGCAACTGCCCTAACCACGGCCCTAGCAACGGCCCTAGCAACGGCCCTAGCAACGGCCCTAACAACGGCCCTAGCAACGGCCCTAGCAACGGCCCTAGCAATGGCTTTAACAACGGCCCTAGCAACGGCCCTAACAACGGCCCTAGCAACGTCCCTAGCAATGGCGCTAGAAACGGCCATAGCAACGGCCCTAGCAACGGCCCTCACAAGGGCCCTAGCAACAGCCCTAACGAGGGCCCTAGAAACGGCCCTAGCAAAGGCCCTAACAAGGGCCCTAGCAACGGCCCTAGCAACGGCCCTAACAACGGCCCTAGCAACGGCCCTAGCAACGGCCCTAACAACGGCCCTAGCAACGGCCCTAACAAGGGCCCTAGCAACGGCCCTAACAACGGCCCTTCAAACGGCCCTAGGAACAACCCTAGCAACGGCCCTAGCAACGGCCCTAACAACGGCCCTAGCAACGGCCCTAACAAGAGCCCTAGCAACGGCCCTAACAAGGGCCCTAGCAACGGCCCTAAAAAGGGCCCTAGCAACGGCCCTAGCAACGGCCCTAACAACGGCCCTAGCAACGGTCCTAGCAACGGCCCTAACAAGGGCCCTAGCAACGGCCCTAACAAGGGCCCTAGCAACGGCCCTAGCAACGGCCCTAGTTACGGCCCTATAACGGCCCTAACAAGGGCCCTAGCAACGGCCCTAGCAACGGCCCTAGCAACGGCCCTAGAAACGGCAGTAGAACGGCCTTAACAAGGGCCCTAGCAACGGGCCTAACAAGGGCCCTAGCAACGGCCCTAGAAACGGCCCTAGCAACGGCCCTAGCAACGGCCCTAACAAGGGCCCAAACAAAGGCCCTAACAACGGCCCTAACAATGGCCCTAGCAAAGGCCCTAGCAACGGCCCAAACAAGGGCCCTATCAACGGCCCTAGCAACGGCCCTAACAACGGCCCTAGAAACGGCCCTAACTACGGCCCTGACAACGGCCCTAACAAAAGCCCTAGCAATAGCCTTAGCAACGGCCCTCGCAACGGCCCTAGCAACGGCCCTAGCAACGGCCCTAACAAGGGCCCTAGCAACGGCCCTAGAAACGGCCCTAGCAACGGCCCTAAAAAGGGCCCTAGCAACGGCCCTAACAAGGGCCCTAGCAACGGCCCTAACAACGGCCCTTGCAACGGCCCTAACAACGGCCCTAGCAACGGCCCTAACAACGGCCCTAGGAACGGCCCTAACAACGGCCCTAGCAACGGCCCTAGCAACGGCCCTAGCAACGGCCCTAACAACGGCCCTAACCACAGCCCTTGCAACGGCCCTAGCAACGGCCCTAGCAACGGCCCTAGCAAAGGCCCTAGCAACGGCCCTAACAAAGGCCCTAGCAACGGCCCTAACAATGGCCCTAGAAATTGCCCTAACCACGGCCCTAGCAACGGCCCTAGCAACGGCCCTAACAACGGCCCTAGCAACGGCACTAGCAACGGCCCTAGCAACGGCTTTAAAAACGGCCCTAGCAACGGCCCTAGCAACGGCCCTAACAAGGGCCCTATCAACGGCCCTAACAAGGGCCCTAGCAACGGCCCTAGCAACGGCCCTAACAACGGCCCTAGCAGAGGCACAAACCACGGCCATAGCAACAACCCTAACAACGGTTCTAGCAACGGCCCTAACAACGGCCCTAACAACGGCCCTAGCAACGGCCCTAGCAATGGCCCTAACAACGGCCCTAGCAACGGCCCTAACAAGGGCCCTAGCAACAGCCCTAACAACGGCCCTAGCAAAGGCCCTAACAAGGGCCCTAGCAACGGCCCTAGCAACGGCCCTAGCAACGGCCCTAACCACGGCCCTAGCAACGGCCCTAGCAACGGCCCTAAGAACGGCCCTAGCAACGGCCCTAGCAACGGCCCTAACAAGGGCCCTAGCAACGGCCCTAACAACGGCCCTAACAACGGCCCTAACCACGGCCCTAGCAACGGCCCTAGCAACGGCCCTAGCAACGGCCCTAGCAACGACCATAACAACTGCCCTAGCAACGGCCCTAACAAGGGCCCTAACCACGGCCCTAGCAACGGCCCTAGCAACGGCCCTAACGAGGGCCCTAGCAACGGCCCTAACAAAGGCCCTAGCAACGGCCCTAGCTAGGGCCCTAGCAACGGCCCTAACCAGTACCCTAGCAACGGCCCTAGCAACGGCCCTAGCAACGGCCCTAGCAACGGCCCTAACAAGGGCCCTAGCAACGGCCCTAGCAACGGCCCTAACAAGGGCCCTAGCAACGGCCCTAGCAACGGCCCTAACAACGGCCCTAGCAACGGCCCTAGCAACGGCCCTAACAACGGCCCTAGCAACGGCCCTAACAAAGGCCCTAGCAACGGCCCTAACAACGGCCCTTCAAACGGCCCTAGGAACAACCCTAGAAAGGCCCTAGCAACGGCCCTAACAACGGCCCTAGCAACGGCCCTAACAAGAGCCCTAGCAACGGCCCTAACAAGTGCCCTAGCAACGGCCCTAACAAGGGCCCTAGCAACGGCCCTAACAAGGGCCCTAGCAACGGCCCTAGCAACGGCCCTAGCAACGGCCCTAGCTACGGCCCTAGCAACGGCCCTAACAAGGGCCCTAGCAACGGCCCTAGCAACGGCCCTAACAACGGCCCTAGCAACGGCCCTACCAACGGCCCTAACAAGGGCCCTAGCAACGGCCCTAACAAGGGCCCTAGCAACGGCCCTAACAAGGGCCCTAGCAACGGCCCTAACAAGGGCCCTAGCAACGGCCCTAACAAGGGCCCTAGCAACGGCGTAGCAACGGCCCTAGCAACAGCCCTAGCTACGGCCCTATAACGGCCCTAACAAGGGTCCTAGCAACGGCCCTAGCAACGGCCCTAGCAACGGCACTAACAAGGGCCCTAGCAACAGCCCTAGCAACGGCCCTAACAACGGCCCTAGCAACGGCCCTAGCAACGGCCCTAACAACGGCTCTGGCAACGGCCCTAACAAGGGCCCTAGCAACGGCCCTAACAATGGCCCTAGCAACTGCCCTAACATGGGCCCTAGCAACGGCCCTAACAAGGGCCCTAGCAACGGCCCTAACAAGGGCCCTAGAAACGGCCCTAGCAACGGCCCTAGCTACGGCCCTAGCAACGGCCCTAGCAACGGCCCTAACAAGGGCCCTAGCAACGGCCCTAACAAGGGCCCTAGCAACAGCCCTAGCAACGGCCCTAGCTACGGCCCTAGCAACGGCCCTAACAAGGGCCCTAGCAACGGCCCTAGCAATGGCCCTAGCAACGGCCCTTGCAACGGCCCTAACAAGGGCCCTAGCAACGGCCCTAGCAACGGCCCTAGCAACGGCCCTAGCAACGGCCCTAACAAGGGCCCTAGCAACGGCCCTAGCAACGGCCCTAGCAACGGCCCTAAAAAGGGCCCTAGCATCGGCCCTAACAAGGGCCCTAGCAACGGCCCTAACAAGAGCCCTAGCAACGGCCCTAGCAACGGCCCTAGCTACGGCCCTATAACGGCCCTAACAAGGGCCCTAGCAACGGCCCTAGCAACGGCCCTGACAACGGCCCTAGCAACGGCCCTAACAAGGGCCCTAGCAACGGCCCTAGCAACGGCCATAACAAGGGCCCTAAAAACGGCCCTAGCAACGGCCCTAACAACGGCCCTAGCAACGGCCCTAACAAGGGCCCTAGCAACGGCCCTAACAACGGCCCTTGAAACGGCCCTAGGAACAACCCTAACAACGGCCCTAGCAACGGCCCTAGCAACGGCCCTAACAACGGCCCTAGCAACGGCCCTAACAAGGGCCCTAGCAACGGCCCTAACAAGGGCCCTAGCAACGGCCCTAGCAACGGCCCTAGCAACGGCCCTAGCAACAGCCCTAGCAACGGCCCTAACAAGGGCCCTAGCAACGGCCCTAACAAGGGCCCTAGCAACGGCCCTAGCAACGGCCCTAGCTACGGCCCTAGCAACGGCCCTAACAAGGGCCCTAGCAACGGCCCTAACAAGGGCCCTAGCAACGGCCCTAGCAACGGCCCTAGCAACGGCCCTAGCTACGGCCCTATAACGGCCCTAACAAGGGCCCTAGCAACGGCCCTAGCAACGGCCCTAGCAACGGCCATAACAAGGGCCCTAGAAACGGCCCTAGCAACGGCCCTAACAACGGCCCTAGCAACGGCCCTAACAACGGCCCTTGAAACGGCCCTAGGAACAACCCTAACAACGGCCCTAGCAAAGGCCCTAGCAACGGCCCTAACAACGGCCCTAGCAACGGCCCTAACAAGGGCCCTAGCAACGGCCCTAACAAGGGCCCTAGCAACGGCCCTAACAATGGCCCTAGCAACGGCCCTAACAAGGGCTCTAGCAACGGCCCTAACAAGGGCCCTAGCAACGGCCCTAGCAACGGCCCTAGCTACGGCCCTAGCAACGGCCCTAAAAAGGACCCTAGCAACGGCCCTAGCAACGGCCCTAGCAACGGCCCTAGCAACGGCCCTAGCAACTGCCCTAGCAACGGCCCTAGCAACGGCCCTAACAAGGGCCCTAGCAACGGCCCTAGCAACGGCCCTAGCAACGGCCCTAAAAAGGGCCCTAGCAACGGCCCTAACAAGGGCCCTAGCAACGGCCCTAGCTACGGCCCTAGCAACGGCCCTAACAAGGGCCCTAGCAACGGCCCTAGCAACGGCCCTAGCAACGGCCCTAGCAACGGCCCTAACAAGGGCCCTAGCAACGACCCTAGCAACGGCCCTAACAAAGGCCCTAGCAACGGCCCTAACAATGGCCCTAGCAACTGCCCTAACCACGGCCCTAGCAACCGCCCTAGCAACGGCCCTAACAACGGCCCTAGCAACGGCCCTAGCAACGGCCCTAACAACGGCCCAAACAACGGCCCTAGCAACCGCCCTAGCAATGGCCCTAGCAACGGCTTTAACAACGGCCCTAGCAACGGCCCTATCAACGGCCCAAACAAGGGCTCTAGCAACGGCCCTAACAATGGTTCTAGCAACGGCCCTAGCAACGGCCCTAGCAACGGCCCTAACAACGGCCCTGACAATGGTCCAAACAACAGCCCTGACAACGGCCCTAACAACGGCCCTAGCAACGGCCCTAGCAACGGCCCTAACAACGGCCCTAGCAACGGCCCTAACAAGGGCCCTAGCAACGGCCCTAACAACGGCCGTTGAAACGGCCCTAGGAACAACCCTAACAACGGCCCTAGCAACGGCCCTAGCAACGGCCCTAACAACGGCCCTAGAAACAGCCCTATCAACGGCCCTTGCAACCGCCCTAGCAACGGTCCTAGCAACGGCCCTAACAACGGCCCTAGCAATGGCCCTACCAACGGCCCTAACAACGGCCCTAACAACGGCCCTTGAAATGGCCCTAGGAACAACCCTAGCAACGGCCCTAGCAACGGCCCTAGCAACGGCCCTAACAACGGCCCTATCAACGGCCTTAACAAGGGCCCTAGCAACGGCCCTAACATCGGCCCTTGAAACGGCCCTAGCAACGGCCCTAACAAGGGCCCTAGCAACAGCCCAAACAAGGGCCCTAGAAACGGCCCTAGCAACGGCCCTAGCAACGGCCCTAGCAACGGCTTTAGCAACGGCCCTAACAACGGCCCTAGCAACGGCCCTAACAACGGCCCTAGCAACGGCCCTAACAACGGCCCTAGCAACGGCCCTAGCAACGGCCCTAGCAACGGCCCTAGCAACGGCCCTAGAAACGGCCCTAGCAACGGCCCTAACAACGGCCCTAGAAACAGCCCTATCAACGGCCCTAGCATCGGCCCTAGCAACGGCACTAACAAGGGCCGTAACAACGGCCCTAACAACAGCCCTAGCAACGGCCCTAACAAGGGCCCTAGCAACGGCCCTAACAACGGCCATAGCAACGGCCCTAACAATGGCCCTAACTACGGCCCAAGGAACGGCCCTAACAACGGCCCTAGCAACGGCCCTAGAAACGGCCCTAGCAACGGCCCTAACAAAGGCCCTAGCAACGGCCTTAACAAAGGCCCTAGCAACGGCCCTAACAACGGCCCTAGCAACGGCCCTAGAAACGACCCTAGCAACGGCCCTAGCAACGGCCCTAACAAAGGCCCTAGCAACCGCCCTAGCAACGGCCCTAGCAACGGCCCTAGCAACGGCCCTAACAACGGCCCTAGCAACGGCCCTAACAACGGCCCTAGCAACGGCCCTAGCAATGGCCCTAGCAACGGCCCTAGCAACGGCCCTAACAACGGCCCTAACAACGGCCCTAGCAACGGCCCTAAAAACTTAAAAACACTATACAACCTTAAACCCTAAACCTTAAAATATCCTAAATCATAAATCCTGAACAACCCTAAACACTAAATCATAAACAACCCTAAAAAAACATAATCAACTCTAAACGCTAAAACATAATCAACCCTAAACATTAAACAATCTTAAACGCTAAACCCTATACCCTAAACCTAAACCACCCTAAAACTTAAACAATCCTAAACCCTAAACCTTAAACCATAAACCCTAAATGTTAAACCATAAATCTAAGAATAACCATAACCCTAACCCTAACCCTAACCCTAACCCTAACCCTAACCCTAACCCTAACCTTACCCTAACCCTAACCCTAACCCTAACCCTAACCATAACCATAACCCTAACCTTAACCCTAACCCTAACCCTAACACTAACCGTAACCATAACACTAAACTCTAAACCCTAAACCTAATCCACCCTAAACCTTAAACAATCCTAAACTATAAACCTTAAACCCTAAACCCTAAATCTAACGATAAACCTAAACCTGACCCTAAATCTAACCCTAACCCTAACCCTAATCCTAACCCTAACCCTAACCCTAACACTAACCCCTAACCTTTACCCTAACCCTAACCCTAACCCTAACACTAACCATTACCCTAACCCTAACCCTAACCCTAAACCTAACCCTAACCCTAACCCTAACCCTAACCCTAACACTAACCATAACCATAACACTAAACTCTAAACCCTAAACCTAATCCACCCTAAACTTTAAACAATCCTAAACCATAAACCTTAAACCCTAAACCCTAAATCTAACAATAAACCTAAACCTGACCCTAAATCTAACCCTAACACTAACCCTAAACCTAACCCTGACCATAACCCTAACCCTAATCCTAACACTAACCATAACCCTAAACCTAACCCTAACCTTAACCCTAACCCTAACCCTAACCCTAACCCTAACCCTAACCCTAAACCTAACCCTAACCCCTTAACCTTAATTCCTAAATCCTAAACCCTGAACAACCATAAATCCTAAACCCTGAAGAACCCTAAATCATAAACCCTGAATAACCCTAAACACTAACCTCTAAACAACCCTAAACAACCCTAATCACTAAACCATAAACAACCCTAAACACTAAACCCTAAACAACCCTACACCCTAAACCTTAAACACTAAACCCTAAATAACCCTAAAACCTAAACCATTAACACTATACCCTAAACAACACTAAACATTAACCCAAAACAACCCTAAAACCTAAACCTTAAACACTAAAACTTAAACAACCCTAAACCCTAAACACTAAAGCCTAAACAACCGTAAACTTTTAACCCTAAACACTATACCCTAAATAACCCAAAACCTTAAACAATCCTAAAGTCTAAACCCTAAACCCTTAACCTAAACCACCCTAAATCTTAAACAATCCTAAACCCTAAACCTTAAACCCTAAACACTAAACCCTAAACCCTAAACCTAACAATAACCATAACCCTAACCCTAAACCCTAACCCTTACCCTAACCCTAACCCTAACCCTAATCCTAACCCTAACCCTAACCCTAAGCATTACCCTAATCCTAACCCTAACCCTAACCCTAACCCTAACCTAACCCTAACCCTAACCATAACCCTAACACTAACCCCTAACCCTTACCCTAACCCTAACCCTAACCCTAAGCATTACCCTAACCCTAACCCTAACCCTAACCCTAACCCTAACCCTAACACTAACCGTAACCATAACACTAAACTCTAAACCATAAACCTAATCCACCCTAAACCTTAAAAAATCCTAAACCATAAACCTTACACCCTAAACCCTAAATCTAACAATAAACCTAAACCTGACCCTAAATCTAACCCTAACCCTAACCCTAATCCTAAACCTAACCCTGACCCTAACCCTAACCCTAACCCTAATCCTAACACTAATCATAACCCAAACACTAACCCTAACCCTAACCCAAAACCTAACCCTAAAACTCACACTATCCCTAATCCTAACACTAAACCCTAAACTTTAAATCTAACCCTAACCCTAACCCTACCCTTAACCCTAACCCTATCCCTAAACTAACCCTGACCCTAATCCTAACACTAACCCTATTTCTAATTCAAACCCTAACACTAATCCTAAACTAAAACCTAACCCCCTAATAATAACCCTAACACTAAACCTAACCCTAACCCTAACCCTAACCCTAAACCTAACCCTAACACTAACCCCTAACCCCTAACACTAACCCTAAATTTAACCTTAACCCTAACCCTAACCCTAACCCAATCCCTAACCCTAACTATTACCCTAACACTAACACTACCCTTAACCCTAACCCTAACCTTAACCCTCACCCTAACCCTCACCTTAACCCTAAACCTAACCCTAACACTAACCCTAACACCCTAAATCCTAAACCTTAAGCCCCGAAAAACCCTAAACACTAATTCCAAAAGCACCCTAAACCCTAAACTATAAACACTAAACGCTAAAAAACCCTAAACCCTAAACCCTAAACACTAAACCCTAAACAAGCCTAAACCCTAAAACCATTAACACTATACCCTAAACAACCCTAAACCCTTAACCCTAAACATTATACCCTAAACCCTAAAACACTATACAACCTTAAACCCTAAACCTTAAAATATCCTAAATCATAAATCCTGAACAACCCTAAACACTAAATTATAAACAACCGTAAAAAACCCTAAACAACTCTAAACGCTAAAACCTAAACAACCCTAACCATTAAACAATCTGAAACGCTAAATTCTATACCCTAAAACTAAACCACCCTAAAACTTAAACAATCCTAAACCCTAAACCTTAAACCATAAACCCTAAATTTTAAACCATAAATCTAAGAATAACCATAACCCTAACCCTAACCCTAAACCTAAACCTAACCTTAACCCCAACCCTAACCTTAACCCCATAACCCTAACCCTAACCTTAAGCCTAACATAACCCCATAACCCTAACTCTAACCCTAACTCTAACCCTAACTCTAACCCTAATGCTAACCCTAACCCTAACCCTAATCCTAACCCTAACCCTAACCCTAACCCTAACCCTAAACCTAATCCTAACCCTAACCTTAACCCTAATCCTAAACCTAACCCTAACCCTAACCCTAACCGTAACCATAACACTAAACTCTAAATCCTAAACCTAATCCACCCTAAACCATAAACAATCCTAAACCATAAACCTTAGACCCTAAATCCTAAATCTAACAATAAACCTAAACCTAACACTAAATCTAACCCTAACCCTAACCCTAACCCTAAACCCTCCCTGACTTTAACCCTAACCCTAACCCTAACCCTAACCCTAAACCTAACCCTGACCCTAATCCTAACACTAACCCTATTTCTAATTGTAACCCTAACACTAATCCTAAACTTAAACCTAACCCCCTAATAATAACCCTAACCCTAACCCTAACCCTAACCCTAACCTAACCCTAACCCTAACCCTAACCCTAACCCAAACCCTAACACTAACCCCCTAACTTTTACCATAACCCTAACCCTAACCCTAAACCTAACCCTTACCATAACCCTAACCCTAACCCTAACCCCATCCCTAACCCTAACCCTAACCGTAACCATAACACTAAACTCTAAACCCTAAACCTAATCCACCCTAAACCTTAAACAATCCTAAACCATAAACCTTAAACCCTTAACCCCAAATCTAACAATAAACCTAAACCTAAACCTAAATCTAACCTTAACCCTATTCCTAACCCTAATCCTAACCCTGACCCTAAACCTAACCCTAATCATAACACTAACCATAACCCCATTCCTAACATTAACCTTAACCTTAACCCTAACCCTAACCCTAACCCTAATCCTAACCCTAACTCTAACCCTAACCCTAACCCTAACCGTAACCATAATACTAAACTCTAAACCCTAAACCTAATCTACCCTAAACCTTAAACAATCGTAAACCTTAAACCTTAAACCCTAAACCCTAAATCTAACAATAAACCTAAACCTAACCCTAAATCTAACCCTAACCCTAACCCTAACCCTAAACCTAAACCTGACCCTAACCCTAACCCTAATAATAACACTAATCATAACCCAATCACTATCCCTAACCCTAACCCTAAACCTAACCCTAAACCTCACACTATCCCTAATCTTAACACTAAACTCTAAACTTTAAATCTAACCCTAACCCTAACCTTACCCTTAACCCTAACCCTAACCATTTCCCTAAACCTAACTCTGACCCTAATCCTAACACTAACCCTATTTCTAATTCTAACCCTAACACTAATCCTAAACTAAAACCTAACCCCCTAATAATAACCCTAACACTAAACCTAACCCTAACCCTAACCCTAACCCTAACCCTAACACTAACCCCTAACCACTAACACTAACCCTAACCCTAACCCCTAACCCTAACCCTAACCCTAACCCTAACCTAACCCTAACCCTAACCCTAACCCTAACCCTAACCCAAACCCTAACACTAACCCCCTAACTTTTACCCTAACCCTAACCCTAACCCTAAACTTTACCATAACCATAAACCTAACCATAACCCCATCCTTAACCCTAACCCTAACCGTAACCGTAACACTAAACTCTAAACCCTAAACCTAATCCACCCTAAACCTTGAACAATCCTAAACAATAAACCTTAAACCCTAAACCCTAAATCTAACAATAAACCTAAACCTAACCTTAAATCTAACCCTAACCCTATCTTTAACCCTAAACCTAACCCTGACCCTAACCCTAACCCTAATCCTAACACTAACCATAACCCTAACCCTAACACTAACCCTAACCTTAACCCTAACCCTAACCCTAACCCTAACCCTAACTCTAACCCTAACTCTAACCCTAACCGTAACCATAATACTAAACTCTAAACCCTAAACCTAATCCACCCTAAATCTTAAACAATCCTAAACCATAAACCTTAAACCCTAAACCCTAAATCTAACAATAAACCTAAACCTAACCCTAAATCTAACCCTAACCCTAACCCTAAACCTAAACCTAAACCTGACCCTAACCCTAACCCTAATCCTAACACTAATCATAACCCAAACACTAATCCTAACCCTCACCTTAACCTAACCTTAAAACTCACACTATCCCTAATCCTAACACTAAACCCTAAACTTTAAATTTAACCCTAACCCTAACCCTACCCTTAACCCTAACCCTATCCCTAAACCTAACCCTGACCCTAATCCTAACACTAACCCTATTTCTAATTCTAACCCTAACACTAATCCTAAACTAAAACCTAACCCCCTAATAATAACCCTAATACTAAACCTAACCCTAACCCTAACCCTAACACTAACACTAACCCCTAACCCCTAACACTAACCCTAACCCTAACCCCTAACCCTAACCCTAACCCTAAACTTAACCCTAATTCTAACCCTAACCCTATCCCTAACCCTAACCCTTACCCTAACGCTAACACTAACCTTAACCCTAACCCTAACCTTAACCCTCACCCTAACCCTCACCTTAACCCTAAACCTAACCCTAACACTAACCCTAACACCCTAAATCCTAAACCTTAAACCCCGAAAAACCCTAAACACTAATTCCAAAAGCACCCTAAACCCTAAACTATAAACACTAAACGCTAAAAAACCCTAAACCCTAAACCCTAAACACTAAACCCTAAACAAGCCTAAACCCTAAAACCATTAACACTATACCCTAAACAACCCTAAACCCTTAACCCTAAACATTATACCCTAAACCCTAAAACACTATACAAACTTAAACCCTAAACCTTAAAATATCCTAAATCATAAATCCTGAACAACCCTAAACACTAAATTATAAACAACCCTAAAAAACCCTAAACAACTCTAAACGCTAAAACCTAAACAACCATAACCATTAAACAATCTGAAACGCTAAATTCTATAACCTAAACCTAAACCACCCTAAAACTTAAACAATCCTAAACCCTAAACCTTAAACCATAAACCCTAAATTTTAAACCATAAATCTAAGAATAACCATAACCCTAACCCTAACCCTAAACCTAAACCTAACCCTAACCCCAACCCTAACCTTAACCCCATAACCCTAACCCTAACCTTAAGCCTAACATAACCCCATAACCCTAACTCTAACCCTAACTCTAACCCTAACTCTAACACTAATGCTAACCCTAACCCTAACCCTAACCCTAACCCATTAACCTTAATCCCTAAATCCTAAAACCTGAACAACCATAAATCCTAAACCCTGAACAACCCTAAATCATAAACCCTGAATAACCCTAAACACTAACCTCTAAACAACCCTAAACAACCCTAATCACTAAACCATAAACAACCCTAAACACTAAACACTAAACAACCCTATACCCTAAACCTTAAACACTAAACCCTAAATAACCCTAAACCCTAAATCATTAACACTATACCCTAAACAACACTAAACACTAAACCCAAAACAACCCTAAAACCTAAACCTTAAACACTAAACCTTAAACAACCCTAAACCCTAAACACTAAACCCTAAACAACCCTAAACTTTTAACCCTAAACTCTATACCCTAAACAACCCTAAACCTTAAACAATCCTAAACTCTAAACCCTAAACCCTTAACGTAAACCACCCTAAATCTTAAACAATCCTAAACCCTAAACCTTAAACCCTAAACACTAAACGCTAAACCCTAAACCTAACAATAACCATAACCCTAACCCCTAACCCCTAACCCTTACCCTAACCCTAACCCTAACCCTAACCCTAACCCTAACCCTAACCCTAACCCTAACCCTAACCCTAAACCTAATCCTAACCCTAACCCTAACCCTAATCCTAACCCTAACCCTAACCCTAACCCTAACCGTAACCATAACACTAAACTCTAAACCCTAAACCTAATCCACCCTAAACCTTGAACAATCCTAAACCATAAACCTTAAACCCTAAACCCTAAATCTAACAATAAACCTAAACCTAACCCTAAATCTAACCCTAACCCTATCCCTAACCCTAAACCTAACCCTGACCCTAACCCTAACCCTAATCCTAACACTAACCATAACCCTAACCCTAACACTAACCCTAAGCTTAACCCTAACCCTAACCCTAACCCTAACCCTAACTCTAACCCTAACTCTAACCCTAACCGTAACCATAATACTAAACTCTAAACCCTAAACCTAATCCACCCTAAATCTTAAACAATCTTAAACCATAAACCTTAAACCCTAAACCCTAAATCTAACAATAAACCTAAACCTAAACCTAAATCTAATTCTAACCCTAACCCTAACCCTAAACCTAAACCTGACCCTAACCCTAACCCTAATCCTAACACTAATCATAACCCAAACACTAACCCTAACCCTAACCATAAACCTAACCTTAAAACTCACACTATCCCTAATCCTAACACTAAACCCTAAACTTTAAATCTAACCCTAACCCTAACCCTACCCTTAACCCTAACCCTATCCCTAAACCTAACCCTGACCCTAATCCTAACACTAACCCTATTTCTAATTCTAACCCTAACACTAATCCTAAACTAAAACCTAACCCCCTAATAATAACCCTAACACTAAACCTAACCCTAACCCTAACCCTAACCCTAACCCTAACCCTAACACTAACCCCTAACCCCTAACACTAACCCTAACCCTAACCCCTAACCCTAACCCTAACCCTAACCTTAACCCTAATTCTAACCCTAACCCTAACCCTAACCCTAACCCTTACCCTAACACTAACACTAACCTTAACCCTAACCCTAACCTTAAACCTCACCCTAACCCTCACCTTAACCCTAAACCTAACCCTAACACTAACCCTAACACCCTAAATCCTAAACCTTAAACCCCGAAAAACCCGAAACACTAATTCCAAAAGCACCCTAAACCCTAAACTATAAACACAAAAGCTAAAAAACCCTAAACCCTAAACCCTAAACACTAAACCCTAAACAAGCCTAAACCCTAAAACAATTAACACTATACCCTAAACAACCCTAAACCCTTAACCCTAAACATTATACCCTAAACCCTAAAACACTATACAAACTTAAACCCTAAACCTTAAAATATCCTAAATCATAAATCCTGAACAACCCTAAACACTAAATTATAAACAACCCTAAAAAACCCTAAACAACTCTAAACGCTAAAACCTAAACAACCATAACCATTAAACAATCTGAAACGCTAAATTCTATAACCTAAACCTAAACCACCCTAAAACTTAAACAATCCTAAACCCTAAACCTTAAACCATAAACCCTAAATTTTAAACCATAAATCTAAGAATAACCATAACCCTAACCCTAACCCTAAACCTAAACCTAACCCTAACCCCAACCCTAACCTTAACCCCATAACCCTAACCCTAACCTTAAGCCTAACATAACCCCATAACCCTAACTCTAACCCTAACTCTAACCCTAACTCTAACACTAATGCTAACCCTAACCCTAACCCTAACCCTAACCCATTAACCTTAATCCCTAAATCCTAAAACCTGAACAACCATAAATCCTAAACCCTGAACAACCCTAAATCATAAACCCTGAATAACCCTAAACTCTAACCTCTAAACAACCCTAAACAACCCTAATCACTAAACCATAAACAACCCTAAACACTAAACACTAAACAACCCTATACCCTAAACCTTAAACACTAAACCCTAAATAACCCTAAACCCTAAATCATTAACACTATACCCTAAACAACACTAAACACTGAACCCAAAACAACCCTAAAACCTAAACCTTAAACACTAAACCTTAAACAACCCTAAACCCTAAACACTAAACCCTAAACAACCCTAAACTTTTAACCCTAAACTCTATACCCTAAACAACCCTAAACCTTAAACAATCCTAAACTCTAAACCCTAAACCCTGAACGTAAACCACCCTAAATCTTAAACAATCCTAAACCCTAAACCTTAAACCCTAAACACTAAACGCTAAACCCTAAACCTAACAATAACCATAACCCTAACCCCTAACCCCTAACCCTTACCCTAACCCTAACCCTAACCCTAACCCTAACCCTAACCCTAACCCTAACCCTAACCCTAACCCTAAACCTAATCCTAACCCTAACCCTAACCCTAATCCTAACCCTAACCCTAACCCTAACCCTAACCGTAACCATAACACTAAACTCTAAACCCTAAACCTAATCCACCCTAAACCTTGAACAATCCTAAACCATAAACCTTAAACCCTAAACCCTAAATCTAACAATAAACCTAAACCTAACCCTAAATCTAACCCTAACCCTATCCCTAACCCTAAACCTAACCCTGACCCTAACCCTAACCCTAATCCTAACACTAACCATAACCCTAACCCTAACACTAACCCTAAGCTTAACCCTAACCCTAACCCTAACCCTAACCCTAACTCTAACCCTAACTCTAACCCTAACCGTAACCATAATACTAAACTCTAAACCCTAAACCTAATCCACCCTAAATCTTAAACAATCTTAAACCATAAACCTTAAACCCTAAACCCTAAATCTAACAATAAACCTAAACCTAAACCTAAATCTAATTCTAACCCTAACCCTAACCCTAAACCTAAACCTGACCCTAACCCTAACCCTAATCCTAACACTAATCATAACCCAAACACTAACCCTAACCCTAACCATAAACCTAACCTTAAAACTCACACTATCCCTAATCCTAACACTAAACCCTAAACTTTAAATCTAACCCTAACCCTAACCCTACCCTTAACCCTAACCCTATCCCTAAACCTAACCCTGACCCTAATCCTAACACTAACCCTATTTCTAATTCTAACCCTAACACTAATCCTAAACTAAAACCTAACCCCCTAATAATAACCCTAACACTAAACCTAACCCTAACCCTAACCCTAACCCTAACCCTAACCCTAACACTAACCCCTAACCCCTAACACTAACCCTAACCCTAACCCCTAACCCTAACCCTAACCCTAACCTTAACCCTAATTCTAACCCTAACCCTAACCCTAACCCTAACCCTTACCCTAACACTAACACTAACCTTAACCCTAACCCTAACCTTAAACCTCACCCTAACCCTCACCTTAACCCTAAACCTAACCCTAACACTAACCCTAACACCCTAAATCCTAAACCTTAAACCCCGAAAAACCCGAAACACTAATTCCAAAAGCACCCTAAACCCTAAACTATAAACACAAAAGCTAAAAAACCCTAAACCCTAAACCCTAAACACTAAACCCTAAACAAGCCTAAACCCTAAAACAATTAACACTATACCCTAAACAACCCTAAACCCTTAACCCTAAACATTATACCCTAAACCCTAAAACACTATACAACTTTAAACCCTAAACCTTAAAATATCCTAAATCATAAATCCTGAACTACCCTAAACACTAAATTATAAACAACCCTAAAAAACCCTAAACAACTCTAAACGCTAAAACCTAAACAACCCTAACCATTAAACAATCTTAAACGCTAAATTCTATACCCTAAACCTAAACCACTCTAAAATTTAAACAATCCTAAACCCTAAACCTTAAACCGTAAACCCTAAATTTTAAACCATAAATCTAAGAATAACCATAACCCTAACCCTAAACCTAAACCTAAACCTAACCCTAACCCCAAACCTAACCTTAACCCCATAACCCTAACCCTAACCTTAAGCCTAACATAACCCCATAACCCTAACTCTAACCCTAACTCTAACCCTAACTCTAACCCTAATGCTAACCCTAACCCTAACCCTAACCTTAACCCTAACCCATTAACCTTAATCCCTAAATCCTAAAACCTGAACAACCATAAATCCTAAACCCTGAACAACCCTAAATCATAAACCCTGAATAACCCTAAACACTAACCTCTAAACAACCCTAAACAACCCTAATCACTAAACCATAAACAACCCTAAACACTAAACCCTAAACAACCCTATACCCTAAACCTTAAACACTAAACCCTAAATAACCCTAAACCCTAAACCATTAACACTATACCCTAAACAACACTAAACACTTAACCCAAAACAACCCTAAAACCTAAACCTTAAACACTAAACCTTAAACAACCCTAAACCCTAAACACTAAACCCTAAACAACCCTAAACTTTTAACCCTAAACTCTATACCCTAAACAACCCTAAACCTTAAACAATCCTAAACTCTAAACCCTAAACCCTTAACGTAAACCACCCTAAATCTTAAACAATTCTAAACCCTAAACCTTAAACCCTAAACACTAAACCCTAAACCCTAAACCTAACAATAACCATAACCCTAACCCTCACCCCTAACCCTTACCCTAACCCTAACTCTAATTCTAATCCTAACCCTAACCATAACCCTAACCCTAACCCTAACCCTAACTCTAATTGTAATCCTAACCCTAACCATAACCCTAACCCTAACCCTAACCCTAACCCTAAACCTAACCCTTACCATAACCCTAACCCTAACCCTAACCCCATCCCTAACCCTAACCCTAACCGTAACCATAACACTAAACTTTAAACCCTAAACCTAATCCACCCTAAACCTTAAACAATCCTAAACCATAAACCTTAAACCCTAAACCCTAAATCTAACAATAAACCTAAACCTAAACCTAAATCTAACCCTAAGCCTATCCCTAACCCTAAACCTAACCCTGACCCTAACCCTAACCCTAATCCTAACACTAACCATAACCCTAACCATAACATTAAGCCTAACCTTAACCCTAACCCTAACCCTAACCCTAACCCTAACCCTAACTCTAACCCTAACCCTAACCCTAACCGTAACCATAATACTAAACTCTAAACCCTAAACCTAATCTACCCTAAACCTTAAACAATCCTAAACCTTAAACCTTAAACCCTAAACCCTAAATCTAACAATAAACCTAAACCTAACCCTAAATCTAACCCTAACCCTAACCCTAAAGCTAAACCTAAACCTGACCCTAACCCTAACCCTAATAATAACACTAATCATAACCCAAACACTATCCCTAACCCTAACCCTAAACCTAACCCTAAACCTCACACTTTCCCTAATCTTAACACTAAACCCTAACTTTAAATCTAACCCTAACCCTAACCCTACCCTTAACCCTAACCCTAACCATATCCCTAAACCTAACCTTGACCCTAATCCTAACACTAACCCTATTTCTAATTCTAACCCTAACACTAATCCTAAACTAAAACCTAACCCCCTAATAATAACCCTAACACTAAACCTAACCCTAACCCTAACCCTAACCCTAACACTAACCCCTAACCCCTAACACTAACCCTAACCCTAACCCCTAACCCTAACCCTAACCCTAACCCTAACCCTAACCTTAACCCTAACCCTAAACCTAACCCTAACCCTATCCCTAACCCTAACCCTTAACCTAACACTAACACTAACCTTAACCCTAACCCTAACCTTAACCCTCACCCTAACCCTCACCTTAACCCTAAACCTAACCCTAACACTAACCCTAACACCCTAAATCCTAAACCCTTAAACCCGAAAAACCTTAAACACTAATTCCAAAAGCACCCTTAACTTTAAACTATAAACACTAAACGCTAAAAAACCCTAAATCCTAAACCCTAAACACTAAACACTAAACAAGCCTAAACCCTAAAATCATTAACACTATACCCTAAACAACCCTAAACCCTTAACCCTAAACATTATACACTAAACCCTAAAACACTATACAACCTTAAACCCTAAACCTTAAAATATCCTAAATCATAAATCCTGAACAACCCTAAACACTAAATCATAAACAACCCTAAAAAACCCTAAACAACTCTAAACGCAAAAACCTAAACAACCCTAAATATTAAACAATCTTAAACGCTAAACCCTATACCCTAAACCTAAACCACCCTAAAACTTAAACAATCCTAAACCCTAAACCTTAAACCATAAACCCTAAAATTTAAACCTTAAATCTGAGAATAACCATAACCCTAACCCTAAACCTAAACCTAAACCTAACCCTAACCCCAACCCTAACCTTAACCCCTTAACCCTAACCCTAACCTTAAGCCTAACATAACCCCATAATCCTAACTCTAACCCTAACTCTAACCCTAATGCTAACCCTAACCCTAACCCTAACCATAACCCTAAACCCTTAACCTTAATCCCTAAATCCTAAACCCTGAACAACCATAAATCCTAAACCCTGAACAACCCTAAATAATAAACCCTGAATAACCCTAAACACTAACCTCTAAAAAACCCTAAACAACCCTAATCACTAAACCATAAACAACCCTAAACACTAAATCCTAAACAACCCTATACCCTAAACCTTAAACACTAAACCCTAAATAACCCTAAACCCTAAACCATTAACACTATACCCTAAACAACAGTAAACACTAAACCCAAAACAACCCTAAAACCTAAACCTTAAACACTAAACATTAAACAACCCTAAACCCTAAACACTAAACCCTAAACAACCCTAAACTTTTAACCCTAAACACTATACCCTAAACAACCCTAAACCTTAAACAATCCTAAACTCTAAACCCTAAACCCTTAACGTAAACCACCCTAAATCTTAAACAATCCTAAACCCTAAACCTTAAACCCTAAACACTAAACCCTAAACCCTAAACCTAACAATAACCATAACCCTAAACCTAACCCCTAAAACTTACCCTCACCCTAACCCTAACCCTAATCCTAACCCTAACCCTAACCCTAACCCTAACCCTAACAATAACCCTAACCCTAAACCTAAACCTAATCCTAACCCTAACCTTAACCCTAATCCTAACCCTAACCATAACCCTAACCCTAACCGTAACCATAACACTAAACTCTAAACCCTAAACCTAATCCACCCTAAAACTTAAACAATCCTAAACCATAAACCTTAGACCCTAAATCCTAAATCTAACAATAAACCTAAACCTAAACCTAAATCTTACCCTAACCCTAACCCTAACCCTAAACCCTCCCTTATCCTAACCCTCACCCTAACCCTAACCCTAACCCTAAACCTAACCCTGACCCTAATCCTAACACTAACCCTATTTCTAATTCTAACCCTAAAAATAATCCTAAACTTAAACCTAACCCCCTAATAATAACCCTAACCCTAACACTAACCCTAACCCCTAACCCTAACCCTAACCCTAACCCTAACCCTAACCTAACCCTAACCCTAACCATAACCCTAACCATTACCCTAACCCTAACCCTAACCCTAACACTAACCGTAACCATAACACTAAACTCTAAACCCTAAACCTAATCCACCGTAAACCTTAAACAATCCTAAACCATAAACCTTAAACCCTAAACCCTAAATCTAACAATAAACCTAAACCTGACCCTAAATCTAACCCTAACCCTAACCCTAACCCTAACCCTAACCCTAAACCTAACCCTGACCCTAACCCTAACCCTAATCCTAACACTAACCATAACCCTAACCCTAACCCTAACCCTAACCTTAACCCTAACCCTAACCCTAACCCTAACCCTAACCCTAACCCTAACCCTAACACTAACCCTAACGCTAACCCCTTAACCTTAATCCCTAAATCCTAAACCCTGAACAACCATAAATCCTAAACCCTGAACAACCCTAAATCATAAACCCTGAATAACCCTAAACACTCACCTCTAAACAACCCTAAACAACCCTAATCACTAAACCATAAACAACCCTAAACATTAAACCCTAAAGAACCCTATACCCTAAACCTTAAACACTAAACCCTAAATAACCCTAAACCCTAAACCATTAACACTATACCCTAAACAACACTAAACACTAAACCCAAAACAACCCTAAAACCTAAACCTTACACACTAAACCTTAAAAAACCCTAAACCCTAAACACTAAACCCTAAACAACCCTAAACTTTTAACCCTAATCACTATACCCTAAACAACCCTAAACCTTAAACAATCCTAAACTCTAAACCCTAAACCCTTAACCTAAACCACCCTAAATCTTAAACAATCCTAAACCCTAAACCTTAAACCCTAAACACTAAACCCTAAACCCTAAACCTAACAATAACCATAACCCTAAACCTAACCCCTAACCCTTACTCTAACCCTAACCCTAACCCTAATCCTAACCCTAAACCTAACCCTAACCCTAACCCTAACCCTAACCCTAACCCTAACCCTAAACCTAATCCTAACCCTAACCTTAACCCTAATCCTAAACCTAACCCTAACCCTAACCCTAACCGTAACCATAACACTAAACTTTAAACCCTAAACCTAATCCATCCTAAACCTTAAACAATCCTAAACCATAAACCTTAGACCCGAAATCCTAAATCTAACAATAAACCTAAACCTAACCCTAAATCTAACCCTAACCCTAACCCTAACCCTAAAGCCTCCCTGACCCTAACCCTAACCCTAACCCTAACCCTAAACCTAACCCTGACCCTAATCCTAACACTAACCCTATTTCTAATTCTAACCCTAACACTAATCCTAAACTTAAACCTAACCCCCTAATAATAACCCTAACCCTAACACTAACCCTAACCCCTAACCCTAACCCTAACCCTAACCCTAACCTAACGCTAACCCTAACCCTTACCCTAACCCTAACACTAACCCCTAACCCTTACCCTAACCCTAACCCTAACCCTGACCATTACCCTAACCCTAACCCTAACCCTAACCCAAACCCTAACACTAACTGTAACCATAACACTAAACTCTAAACCCTAAACCTAATCCACCCTAAACATTAAACAATCCTAAACCATGAACCTTAAACCCTAAACCTTAAATCTAACAATAAACCTAAACCTGACCCTAAATCTAACCCTAACCCTAACCCTAACCCTAAACCTAACCCTGACCCTAAACCTAACCCTAATCCTAACACTAACCATAACCCTAACCCTAGGCCTAACACTAACCTTAACCCTAACCCTAACCCTAAACCTAACCCTAACCCTAACCCTAACCCTAACCGTAACCATAATACTAAACTCTAAACCCTAAACCTAATCCACCCTAAACCTTAAACAATCCTAAACCATAAACCTTAAATCCTAAACCCTAAATCTAACAATAAACATAAACCTATCACTTAATCTAACCCTAACCCTAACCCTAACCCTAAACCTAACCCTGACCCTAACCCTAACCCTAATCCTAACACTAACCATAACCCTAGCCCTAACCCTAACCCTAACCCCTAACCCCTAACACTAACCCTGACCCTAACCCCTAACCCTAACCCTAACCCTAACCTAACCCTAACACTAACCCTAACCCTAACCCTAACCCTAACCCTAACCCTATCCCTAACCCTAACCCTTACCCTAACACTAACACTAAACTTAACCCTAACCCTAACCTTAACCCTCACCCTAACCCTCACCCTAACCCTCACCCTAACCCTAAACCTAACCCTAACACTAACCCTAACACCCTAAATCCTAAACCCTAAACCCAGAAAAACTCTAAGCACTAATTCCAAAAGCACCCTAAACCCTAAACTCTAAACACTAAACGCTAAAAAACCCTAAACCCTAAACCCTAAACACTAAACCCTAAACAAGCCTAAACCCTAAAACCATTAACACTATACCCTAAACAACCCTAAACCCTTAACCCTAAACATT
This sequence comes from Micromys minutus, assembly GCF_963924665.1. Lineage (NCBI taxonomy): Eukaryota > Metazoa > Chordata > Mammalia > Rodentia > Muridae > Micromys > Micromys minutus. The sequence continues at coordinate 28,438,859 of NC_137966.1, read as the reverse complement.
ATAGACTAAACCCTAAAACACTATACAACCTTAAACCCTAAACCTTAAAATATCCTAAATCATAAATCCTGAACAACCCTAAACACTAAATCATAAACAACCCTAAAAAAACATAATCAACTCTAAACGCTAAAACATAATCAACCCTAAACATTAAACAATCTTAAACGCTAAACCCTATACCCTAAACCTAAACCACCCTAAAATTTAAACAATCCTAAACCCTAAACCTTAAACCATAAACCCTAAATTTTAAACCATAAATCTAAGAATAACCATAACCCTAACCCTAACCCTAAACCTAAACCTAACCCTAACCCCAACCCTAACCTTAACCCCATAACCCTAACTCTAACCTTAAGCCTAACATAACCCCATAACCCTAACTCTAACCCTAACTCTAACCCTAATGCTAACCCTAACCCTAACCCTAACCCTAACCCCTTAACCTTAATCTCTAAATCCTAAACCCTGAACAACCATAAATCCTAAACCCTGAACAACCCTAAATCATAAACCCTGAATAACCCTAAACACTAACCTCTAAACAACCCTAAACAACCCTAATCACTAAACCATAAACAACCCTAAACACTAAACCCTAAACAACCCTATACCTTAAACCTTAAACACTAAACCCTAAATAACCCTAAACCCTAAACCATTAACACTATACCCTAAACAACACTAAACACTAAACCCAAAACAACCCTAAAACCTAAACCTTAAACACTAAACCTTAAACAACCCTAAACCCTAATCACTAAACCCTAAACAACCCTAAACTTTTAACCCTAAACACTATACCTTAAACAAACCTAAACCTTAAACAATCCTAAACTCTAAACCCTAAACCCTTAACCTAAACCACCCTAAATCATAAACAATCCTAAACCCTAAACCTTAAACCGTAAACACTAAACTCTAAACCCTAAACCTAACAATAACCATAACCCTAACCCTAACCCCTAACCCTTACCCTAAACCTAACCCTAACCCTAATCCTAAACCTAACCCTAACTCTAACCCTAACCCTAACCCTAAACCTAAACCTAACCCTAACCTTAACCCTAATCCTAACCCTAACCCTAACCCTAACCGTAACCCTAACCCTAAACCTAATCCTAACCCTAACCCTAACCCTAACCCTAACCCTAACCCTAACGCTAACCCTATCCCTAACCCTAAACCTAATCCTAACCCTAATCTTAACCCTAATCCTAACCCTAACCCTAACCCTAACCGTAACCATAACACTAAACTCTAAACCCTAAACCTAATCCACCCTAAACCTTAAACAATCCTAAACCATAAACCTTAGACCCTAAATCCTAAATCTAACAATAAACCTAAACCTAACCCTAAATCTAACCCTAACCCTAACCCTAACCCTAAACCCTGCCTGACCCTAACCCTAACCCTAACCCTAAACCTAACCCTGACCCTAATCCTAACACTAACCCTATTTCTAATTCTAACCCTAACACTAATCATAAACTTAAACCTAACCCCCTAATTATAACCCTAACCCTTTCACTAACCCTAACCCTTAAACCTAACCCTAACCCTAACCCTAACCCTAACCTAACCCTAACCCTAACCCTAACCCTAACCCTAACCCTAACCTAACCCTAACCCTAACCCTAACCCTAACACAAACCCTAACACTAACACCCTAACTTTTACCCTAACCCTAACCCTAACCCTAAACCTAACCCTTACCATAACCCTAACCCTAAACCTAACTCCATCCCTAACTCTAACCCTAACCGTAACCATAACACTAAACTCTAAACCCTAAACCTAATCCACCCTAAACTTTAAACAATCCTAAACCATAAACCTTAAACCCTAAACCCTAAATCTAACAATAAACCTAAACCTAACCCTAAATCTAACCCAAACCCTATCCCTAACCCTAAACCTAACCCTGACCCTAACCCTAACCCTAATCCTAACACTAACCATAACCCTAACCCTAACACTAACCCTAACCTTAACCCTAACCCTAACCCTAACCCTAACCCTAACTCTAACCCTAACCCTAACCATAACCGTAACCATAGTACTAAACTCTAAACCCTAAACCTAATCCACCCTTAAACTTAAACAATCCTAAACCATAAACCTTAAACCCTAAACCCTAAATCTAACAATAAACCTAAACCTAACCCTAAATCTAACCCTAACCCTAACCCTAACCTTAACCCTAAACATAAACCTTACCCTAACCCTAATCCTAATCCTAACACTAATCATAACCCAAACACTAACCCTAAACCTAACCCTAAACCTAACCCTAAACCTCACACTATCCCTAATCCTAACACTAAACCCTAAACTTTAATTCTAACCCTAACTTTAACCCTACCCTTAACCCTAACCCTAACCATATTTCTAAACCTAACCCTGACCCTAATCCTAACACTAACCCTATTTCTAATTCTAACCCTAACACTCATCCTAAACTAAAACCTAACACCCTAATAATAACCCTAACAGTAAACCTAACCCTAACCCTAACCCTAACCCTGACCCTAACACTAACCCTAACCCCTAACACTAACCCTAACCCAAACCCCTAACCCTAACCCTAACCCTAACCCTAACCTTAACCCTAACCCTAACCCTAACCATAAACCTATCCCTAACCCTAACCCTTATTCTAACACTAACACTAACATTAACCCTAACCCTAACCTTAACCCTCACCCTAACCCTCACCTTAACCCTAAACCTAACCCTAACACTAACCCTTACTCCCTAAATCCTAAACCCCAAACCCCGAAAAATCCTAAACACTAATTCCAAAAGCACCCTAAACCCTAAACTATAAACACTAAACGATAAAAAACCCTAAACCCTAAACCCTAAACACTAAACCCTAAACAAGCCTAAACCCTAAAACCATTAACACTATACCCTAAACAACCCTAAACCCTTAACACTAAACATTATACCCTAAAACCTAAAACACTATACAACCTTAAACCCTAAACCTTAAAATATCCTAAATCATAAATCCTGAACAACCCTAAACACTAAATCATAAACAACCCTAAAAAACCCTAAACAACTCTAAACGCTAAACCTAAACAACCCTAAACATTAAACAATCTTAAACGCTAAACCCTATACCCTAAACCTAAACCACCCTAAAACTTAAACAATCCTAAACCCTAAACCTTAAACCATAAACCCTAAATTTTAAACCATAAATCTAAGAATAACCATAACCCTAACCCTAACCCTAAACCTAAACCTAACCCTAACCCCAACCCTAACCTTAACCTCATAACCCTAACCCTAACCTTAAGCCTAACATAACCCCATAACCTTAACTCTAACCCTAACTCTAATCCTAATGCTAAGCCTAACCCTAACCCTAACCCTAACCCTAACCTTAACCCCTTAACCTTAATCCCTAAATCCTAAACCCTGAACAACCATAAATCCTAAACCCTGAACAACCCTAAATCATAAACCCTGAATAACCCTAAACACTAACCTCTAAACAACCCTAAACAACCCTAATCACTAAACCATAAACAACCCTAAACACTAAACCCTAAACAACCCTATACCTTAAACCTTAAACACTAAACCCTAAATAACCCTAAACCCTAAACCATTAACACTATACCCTAAACAACACTAAACACTAAACCCAAAACAACTCTAAAACCTAAACCTTAAACACTAAACCTTAAACAACCCTAAACCCTAAACACTAAACCCTAAACAACCCTAAACTTTTAACCCTAAACACTATACCCTAAACAACCCTAAACCTTAAACAATCCTAAACTCTAAACTCTAAACTCGTAACCTAAACCACCCTAAATCTTAAACAATCCTAAACCCTAAACCTTAAACCCTAAACACTAAACTTTAAACCCTAAACCTAACAATAACCATAACCCTAACCCTAACCCCTAACCCTTACCCTAACCCTAACCCTAACCCTAACCCTAACCCTAACCCTAACCCTAACCCTAACCCTAACCCTAACCCTAACCCTAACCCTAAACCTAATCCTAACCCTAAACTTAACCCTAATCCTAACCCTAACCCTAACCCTAACCCTAACCGTAACCATAACACTAAACTCTAAACCCTAAACCTAATCCACCCTAAACCTTAAACAATCCTAAACCATAAACCTTAGACCCTAAATCCTAAATCTAACAATAAACCTAAACCTAACCCTAAATCTAACCCTAACCCTAATCCTAAACCTAAACCCTCCCTGACCCTAACCCTAACCCTAACCCTAACCCTAACCCTGAACCTAATCCTGACCCTAATCCTAACACTAACCCTATTTCTAATTCTAACCCTAACACTAATCCTAAACTTAAACCTAACCCCCTAATAATAACCCTAACCCTAACACTAACACTAACCCCTATCCCTAACCCTAACCCTAATCCTAACCCTAACCTAACCCTAACCCTAACCCTAACCCTAACCCTAACCCTAACCCTAACCCTAACACTAACCCCCTAACTTTTACCCTAACCCTAACCCTAACATTAACCCTAACCTTAACCTTAACCCTAACCCTAACCCTAACCCTAACCCTAACCCTAACTCTAACCCTAACCCTAACCCTAACCGTAACCATAATACTAAAGTCTAAACCCTAAACCTAATCTACGCTAAACCTTAAACAATCCTAAACCTTAAACCTTAAACCCTAAACCCTAAATCTAACAATAAACCTAAACCTAACCCTAAATCTAACCCTAACCCTAACCCTAACCCTAAACCTAAACCTGACCCTAACCCTAACCCTAATAATAACACTAATCATAACCCAAACACTAAACCTAACCCTAACTCTAAACCTAACCCTAAACCTCACACTATCCCTAATCCTAACACTAAACCCTAAACTTTAAATCTAACCCTAACCCTAACTCTACCCTTAACCCTAACCCTAACCATATCCCTAAACCTAACCCTGACCCTAATCCTAACACTAACCCTATTTCTAATTCTAACCCTAACACTAATCCTAAACTAAAACCTAACCCCCTAATAATAACCCTAACACTAAACCTAACCCTAACCCTAACCCTAAACCTAACCCTAACACTAACCCCTAACCCTAACCCTAACCCTAACCCTAACCCTAACCTTAACCCTAACCCTAACCCTAACCCTAACCCTATCCCTAACCCTAACCCTTACCCTAACACTAACACTAACCTTAACCCTAACCCTAAGTTAACCCTCACCCTAACCCTCACCTTAACCTTAAACCTAACCCTAACACTAACCCTAACACCCTAAATCCTAAACCCTAAACCCCGAAAAACCCTAAACACTAATTCCAAAAGCACCCTAAACTCTAAACTCTAAACACTAAACGCTAAAAAACCCTAAACCCTAAACCCTAAACACTAAACACTAAACAAGCCTAAACCATAAAATCATTAACACTATACCCTAATCAACCCTAAACCCTTAACCCTAAACATTATACACTAAACCCTAAAACACTATACAACCTTAAACCCTAAACCTTAAAATATCCTAAATCATAAATCCTGAACAACCCTAAACACTAAATCATAAACAACCCTAAAAAACCCTAAACAACTCTAAACGCTAAAACCTAAACAACCCTAAATATTAAACAATCTTAAACGCTAAACCCTATACCCTAAACCTAAACCACCCTAAAACTTAAACAATCCTAAACCCTAAACCTTAAACCATAAACCCTAATTTTTAAACCATAAATCTAAGAATAACCATAACCCTAACCCTAACCCTAAACCTAAACCTAACCCTAACCCCAACCCTAACCTTAACCCCATAACCCTAACCCTAACCTTAAGCCTAATATAACCCCATAACCCTAACTCTAACCCTAACTCTAACCCTAAACCTAATCCTAACCCTAACCTTAACCCTAATCCTAACCCTAACCCTAACACTAACCCTAACCGTAACAATAACACTAAACTCTAAACCCTAAACCTAATCCACCCTAAACCTTAAACAATCCTAAACCATAAACCTTAGACCCTAAATCCTAAATCTAACAATAAACCTAAACCTAACCCTAAATCTAACCCTAACCCTAACCCTAACCCTAAACCCTCCCTGACCCTAACCCTAAACCTAACCCTAACCCTAACCCTAACCCTAAACCTAACCCTGACCCTAATCCTTACACTAACCCTATTTCTAATTCTAAACCTAACACTAATCCTAAACTTAAACCTATCCCCCTAATAATAACCCTAACCCTAACACTAACCCTAACCCAAAACCCTAACCCTAACCCTAACTCTAACCCTAACCCTAACCATTACCCTAACCCTAACCCTAACCCTAACCCTAACCCTAACCCTAACACTAACCATAACCATAACACTAAACTCTAAACCGTAAACCTAATCCACCCTAAACCTTAAACAATCCTAAACCATAAACCTTAAACCCTAAACCCTAAATCTAACAATAAACCTAAACCTGACCTTAAATCTAACCCTAACCCTAACCCTAACCCTAAACCTTACCCTGACCCTAACCCTAACCCTAATCCTAACACTAACCATAACCCTAACCCTAACCCTAACCCTAACCTTAACCCTAACCCTAACCCTAACCCTAACCCTAACCCTAACCCTAACCCTAAACCTAACCCTAACCCCTTAACCTTAATCCCTAAATCCTAAACCTTGAACAACCATAAATCCTAAACCCTGAACAACCCTAAATCATAAATCCTGAATAACCCTAAACACTAACCTCTAAACAACCCTAAACAACCCTAATCACTAAACCATAAACAACCCTAAACACTAAACCCTAAACAACCCTATACCCTAAACTTTAAACACTAAACCCTAAATAACCCTAAACCCTAAACCATTAACACTATACCCCAAACAACACTAAACATTAACACAAAACAACCCTAAAACCTAAACCTTAAACACTAAAACTTAAACAACCCTAAACCCTAAACACTAAAGCCTAAACAACCCTAAACTTTTAACCCTAAATACTACCCTAAACAACCCTAAACCTTAAACAATCTTAAAGTCTAAACCCTAAACCCTTAACCTAAACCACCCTAAATCTTAAACAATCCTAAACCCTAAACCTTAAACCCTAAACACTAAACCCTAAACCCTAAACCTAAAAATAACCATAACCCTAACCCTAACACCTAACCCTTACCCTAACCCTAACCCTAACCCTAATCCTAACCCTAACCCTAACCCTAACCCTAACCCTAACCCTAACCCTAACTCTAAACCTAATCCTAACCCTAACCTTAACCCTATTCCTAACCCTAACCCTAACCCTAACCGTAACCATAACACTAAACTCTAAACCCTAAACCTAATCAACCCTAAACCTTAAACAATCCTAAACCATAAACCTTAGACCCTAAATCCTAAATCTAACAATAAACATAAACCTAACCCTAAATCTAACCCTAACCCTAACCCTAACCCTAAACCCTCCCTGAACCTAACCCTAACCCTAACCCTAAACCTAACCCTAATCCTAAACCTAACCCTGACCCTAATCCTAACACTAACTCTATTTCTAATTCTAACCCTAACACTAATCCTAAACGTAAACCTAACCCCCTAATAATAACCCTAACCCTAACACTAACCCTAACCCCTAACCTTAACCCTAACCCTAACCCTAACCCTAACCCTAACCCTAACACTAACCCCTAACCCTTACCCTAACCCTAACCCTAACCCTAACTCTAACCATTACCCTAACCCTAACCCTAACCTAACCCTAACCCTAACCCTAACACTAAACGTAACCATAACACTAAACTCTAAACCCTAAACCTAATCCACCCTAAACCTTAAACAATCCTAAACCATAAACCTTAAACCCTAAACCCTAAATCTAACAATAAACCTAAACCTGACCTTAAATCTAACCCTAACCCTAACCCTAACCCTAAACCTTACCCTGACCCTAACCCTAACCCTAATCCTAACACTAACCATAACCCTAACCCTAACCCTAACCTTAACCCTAACCCTAACCCTAACCCTAACCCTAACCCTAAACCTAACCCTAACCCCTTAACCTTAATCCCTAAATCCTAAACCGTGAACAACCATAAATCCTAAACCCTGAACAACCCTAAATCATAAATCCTGAATAACTCTAAACACTAACCTCTAAACAACCCTAAACAACCCTAAACAACCCTAATCACTAAACCATAAACAACCCTAAACACTAAACCCTAAAGAACCCTATACCCTAAACCTTAAACACTAAACCCTAAATAACCCTAAACCCTAAACCATTAACACTATACCCTAAACAACACTAAACACTAAACCCAAAACAACCCTAAAACCTAAACCTTAAACACTAAAACTTAAACAACCCTAAACCCTAAACACTAAAGCCTAAACAACCCTAAACTTTTAACCCTAAATACTACCCTAAACAACCCTAAACCTTAAACAATCTTAAAGTCTAAACCCTAAACCCTTAACCTAAACCACCCTAAATCTTAAACAATCCTAAACCCTAAACCTTAAACCCTAAACACTAAACCCTAAACCCTAAACCTAACAATAACCATAACCCTAACCCTAACCCCTAACCCTTACCCTAATCCTAACCCTAACCCTAATCCTAACCCTAACCCTAACCCTAACCCTAACCCTAACCCTAACTCTAAACCTAATCCTAACCCTAACCTTAACCCTAATCCTAACCCTAACCCTAACCGTAACGATAACACTAAACTCTAAACCCTAAACCTAATCCACCCTAAACCTTAAACAATCCTAAACCATAAACCTTAGACCCTAAATCCTAAATCTAACAATAAACATAAACCTAACTCTAAATCTAACCCTAACCCTAACCCTAACCCTAAACCCTCCCTGACCCTAACCCTAACCCTAACCCTAACCCTAACCCTAAACCTAACCCTAAACCTAATGCTGACCCTAATCCTAACACTAACCCTATTTCTAATTCTAACCCTAACACTAATCCTAAACGTAAACCTAACCCCCTAATAATAACCCTAACACTAACACTAACCCTAAACCCTAACCTTAACCCTAACCCTAACCCTAACCCTAACCCTAACACTAACCCCTAACCCTTACGCTAACCCAAACCTAACTGTAACCCTAACCATTACCCTAACCCTAACCCTAACCCTAACCCTAACCTAACCCTAACCCTAACCCTAACACTAAACGTAACCATAACACTAAACTCTAAACCCTAAACCTAATCCACCCTAAACCTTAAACAATCCTAAACCATAAACCTTAAACCCTAAACCCTAAATCTAACAATAAACCTAAACCTGACCCTAAATCTAACCCTAACCCTAACCCTAAACCTAAACCTAACCCTAACCTTAACCCTAACCCTAACCCTAACCCTAACCCTAACCCTAACCCTAACTCCTTAACCTTAATCCCTAAATCCTATTCCCTGAACAACCATAAATTTTAAACCCTGAATAACCCTAAACACTAACCTCTAAACAACCCTACACAACCCTAATCACTAAACCATAAACAACCCTAAACACTAAACCCTAAAGAACCCTATACCCTAAACCTTAAACACTAAACCCTAAATAACCCTAAACCCTAAACCATTAACACTATACCCTAAACAACACTAAACACTAAACCCAAAACAACCCTAAAACCTAAACCTTAAACACTAAAACTTAAACAACCCTAAACCCTAAACACTAAAGCCTAAACAACCCTAAACTTTTAACCCTAAATACTACCCTAAACAACCCTAAACCTTAAACAATCTTAAAGTCTAAACCCTAAACCCTTAACCTAAACCACCCTAAATCTTAAACAATCCTAAACCCTAAACCTTAAACCCTAAACACTAAACCCTAAACCCTAAACCTAACAATAACCATAACCCTAACCCTAACCCCTAACCCTTACCCTAATCCTAAACCTAACCCTAATCCTAACCCTAACCCTAACCCTAACCCTAACCCTAACCATAACTCTAAACCTAATCCTAACCCTAACCTTAACCCTAATCCTAACCCTAACCCTAACCCTAACCGTAACGATAACACTAAACTCTAAACCCTAAACCTAATCCACCCTAAACCTTAAACAATCCTAAATCATAAACCTTAGACCCTAAATCCTAAATCTAACAATAAACATAAACCTAACTCTAAATCTAACCCTAACCCTAACCCTAACCCTAAACCCTCCCTGACCCTAACCCTAACCCTAACCCTAACCCTAACCCTAACCCTAACCCTAAACCTAATGCTGACCCTAATCCTAACACTAACCCTATTTCTAATTCTAACCCTAACACTAATCCTAAACGTAAACCTAACCCCCTAATAATAACCCTAACACTAACACTAACCCTAAACCCTAACCTTAACCCTAACCCTAACCCTAACCCTAACCCTAACACTAACCCCTAACCCTTACGCTAACCCAAACCTAACTCTAACCCTAACCATTACCCTAACCCTAACCCTAACCCTAACCCTAACCTAACCCTAACCCTAACCCTAACACTAAACGTAACCATAACACTAAACTCTAAACCCTAAACCTAATCCACCCTAAACCTTAAACAATCCTAAACCATAAACCTTAAACCCTAAACCCTAAATCTAACAATAAACCTAAACCTGACCATAAATCTAACCCTAACCCTAACCCTAACCCTAAAACTAACCCTGACCCTAACCCTAACCCTAATCCTAACACTAACCATAACCCTAACCCTAACCCTAACCCTAACCTTAACCCTAACCCTAACCCTAACCCTAACCCTAACCCTAACCCTAACTCCTTAACCTTAATCCCTAAATCCTATTCCCTGAACAACCATAAATTTTAAACCCTGAATAACCCTAAACACTAACCTCTAAACAACCCTACACAACCCTAATCACTAAACCATAAACAACCCTAAACACTAAACCCTAAACAACCCTATACCCTAAACCTTAAACACTAAACCCTAAATAAACCTAAACCCTAAACCATTAACACTATACCCTAAACAACACTAAACATTAACCCAAAACAACCCTAAAACCTAAACCTTAAACACTAAAACTTAAAAAAACCTAAACACTAAACACTAAAGCCTAAACAACCCTAAACTTTTAACCCTAAACACTATACCCTAAACAACCCTAAACTTTAAACAATCCTAAAGTCTAAACCCTAAACCCTTAACCTAAACCACCCTAAATCTTAAACAATCCTAAACCCTAAACCTTAAACCCAAAACACTAAACCCTAAACCCTAATCCTAACACTAACCATAACCCTAACCCTAACCCTAACCCTAACCCTTACCCTAACCCTAACCCTAACCCTAACCCTAACCCTAACCCTAACCCTAACCCTAACCCTAACCCTAATTCTAACCCTAACTCTAAACCTAATCCTAACCCTAACCTTAACCGTAATCCTAACCCTAACCCTAACCCTAACCCTAACCGTAACCATAACACTAAACTCTAAACCCTAAACCTAATCCACCCTAAACCTTAAACAATCCTAAACCATAAACCTTAGACCCTAAATCCTAAATCTAAGAATAAAACTAAACCTAAACCTAAATCTAACCCTAACCCTAACCCTAACCCTAAACCCTCCCTGACCCTAACCCTAACCTTAACCCTAACCCTAACCCTAACCCTAAACCTAACCCTGACCCTAATCCTAACACTAACCTTATTTCTAATTCTAACCCTAACACTAATCCTAAACTTAAACCTAACCCCCTAATAATAACCCTAACCCTAACACTAACCCTAACCCCTAACCTTAACCCTAACCCTAACCCTAACCCTAACCCTAACCCTAACACTAACCCCTAACCCTTACCCTAACCCTAACCCTAACCCTAACCCTAACCATTACCCTAACCCTAACCCTAACCCTAACCCTAACCCTAACACTAACCGTAACCATAACACTAAACTCTAATTCCTAAAACTAATCCACCCTAAACCTTAAACAATCCTAAACCATAAACCTTAAACCCTAAACCCTACATCTAACAATAAACCTAAACCTAACCCTAAATCTAACCCTAACCCTAACCCTAACCCTAAACCTAACCCTGACCCTAACCCTAACCCTAATCCTAACACTAACCATAACCCTAACCCTAAACCTAACCCTAACCTTAACCCTAACCCTAACCCTAACCCTAACCCTAACCCTAACCTTAACCCTAACCCTAACCCCTTAACCTTAATCCCTAAATCCTAAACCCTGAACAACCATAAATCCTAAACCCTGAACAACCCTAAATCATAAACCCTGAATTACCCTAAACACTAACCTCTAAACAACCCTAAACAACCCTAATCACTAAACCATAAACAACCCTAAACACTAAACCCTAAAAAACCCTATACCCTAAACCTTAAACACTAAACCCTAAATAACCCTAAACCCTAAACCATTAACACTATACCCTAAACAACACTAAACACTAAACCCAAAACAACCCTAAAACCTAAACCTTAAACACTAAACCTTAAACAACCCTAAACCCTAAACAGTAAACCCTAAACAACCCTAAACTTTTAACCCTTAACACTATACCCTAAACAACCCTATACCTTAAACAATCCTAAACTCTAAACCCTAAACCCTTAACCTAAACCACCCTAAATCTTAAACAATCCTAAACCCTAAACCTTAAACCCTAAACACAAAACCCTAAACCCTAAACCTAACAATAACCATAACCCTAACCCTAACCCCTAACCCTTACCCTAACCCTAACCCTAACCCTAATCCTAACCCTAACCCTAACCCTAACCCTAACCCTAACCCTAACCCTAAACCTAATCCTAACCCGTACCCTAACCCTAACTTTAACTTTAACCCTAATCCGAACACCAAACCCTAAACCCTAAACCTAACCCTAACCCTAAAATAAACTTTAAATCCTAAACCTAATCTACCCTAAACCTTAAACAATCCTAAACCCTAAACCCTGAACCCTAAACCTAACCCTAACCCTAACCCTAACACTAACCATAACCCTAACACTAAATTGTAAACCCTAAATTTAATTTACGATAAACCTTAAACAATCTTAAACCCTAAACCTTAAAACTTAAACCTAACAATTACCATAACCCTAACCCTAATCCTAACCCAAACCCTAACCCTAAACCTAACACTAACACTAAACGTAGTCCTAATTCTAACCCTAACCCTAAACCTGACCCTAACCCTAACCCTAACCCTAACCCTAATCCTAACTCTAACCCTAATCCTAACAATAAACCTAAACTTAACCCTAACCCTAACCCTAAACCTAACACTAACCTTAACCCTAACCCTAACCCTAACCCTAACAGTAATCCCTAAACCCTAAACCTAACCCTAACGATATCCCAAACACAAAACTCTAAACCCAAAAATAATCCACCCTAAACCTTAAACAATCCTAAAACCTAAACCTTTACCCTAAACCCTAAACCCTAAACCTAACAATATCCCTGACACTAAACGTAACCCTAAACCTAACCCTAACCCTAACCCTAATCCGAACACTAAACCCTAAACCCTAAACCTAACCCTAACCTTAACACTAAACTCTAAACCCTAAACCTAATCTACCCTAAACCTTAAACAATCCTAAACCCAAAACCTTAGACCCTAAAGACTAAACCCTAAATCTAACAATAAACCTAACCCTAACCCTAACCCTAACCCTAACCTTAAACCTAACCCTAACCATAACCCTATCCCTAAACCTAACCCTAACTTTAAGCCTAACCGTAAACCTAACCCTAACCCAAAACCTAACCTTAACCCTAACCCTAACGCTAAACCTAACAATAAACATAATCATAACCCTTACCCTAACCCTAACCCTAACCCTAACCGTAACTCTAACCCTAACCCTAACCGTAACACTAACCCTAACCTTAACCCTAACCCTTACCCTAACCCTAACCCTAACCTTAACCTTAACCATAACACTAAACTCTAAACCCTAAACCTAATCCACCCTAAACATTAAAAAATCCTAAACCATAAACCTTAAACCCTAAACCCTAAATCTAACAATAAACCTAAACCTAACCCTAAATCTATCCCTAACCCTAACCCTAACCCTAAACCTAACCCTGACCTTAACCCTAACCCTAATCCTAACACTAACCATAACCCTAACCCTAACCCTAACCCTAACCTTAACCCTAACCATAACCCTAACCCTAAACCTAACCCTAACCCTAACCCAAACCCTAACCCTAAACCTAACCCTAACCCTAACCGTAACCATAACACTAAACTCTAAACCCTAAACCTAATCCACCTTAAACCTTAAACAATCATAAACCACAAACCTTAAACCCTTAACCCTAAATCTAACAATAAACCTAAACCTAACCCTAAATCTAACCCTAACCTTAACCCTAACACTAAACCTAATCCTAACACTAACCATAACCAAACACTAACCCTAACCCTAACCCTAAACCTAACCCTAACCCTAAACCTCACACTAACCCTAATCCTAACACTAAACCTTAAACTTTAAATCTAACCCTAACCCTAACCCTACCCCTAACCCTAACCCTAACCCTATCCCTAAACCTAACCCTGACCCTAATCCTAACACTAACCCTATTTCTAATTCTAACCCTAACACTAATCCTAAATTTAAACCTAACTCCCTAATAATAACCCTAACCCTAAACCTAACCCTAACCCTAACACTAACCCTAACCTAAACCCTAACCTCCCCAACCCTAACCTTAACCCTAACCCTAACCCTAAACGTATCTCTAACCCTAACCCTAACCGTAACTCTAACCCTAACCCTAACACTAACCCTAACCCTAACCGTACAACTAACCCTAACCCTAACCCTAACCCTAACCCTAACCCTAACCCTAACCATAACCATAACACTAAACTCTAAACCCTAAACCTAATCCACCCTAAAACTTAAACAATCCTAAACCATAAACCTTAAACCCTAAACCCTAAATCTAACAATAAACCTAAACTTAACCCTAAATCTAACACTAACCCTAACCGTAAACCTAAACCTACAACTGACCCTAATCCAAAGCCTAATCCTAACAATAACCATAACCCAAACAAAGATTAACCCTAACCCTAAACCT
>NC_137966.1:28416190-28418690 GCF_963924665.1 Micromys minutus | reverse complement strand
TAACCCACTAACTTTTACCCTAACCCTAACAATAACCCTAAACCTAACCCTTACCATAACCCTAACCCTAACCCTAACCCCATCCCTAACCCGAAACCTAACCGTAACCATAACACTAAACTCTAAACCCTAAACCTAATCCACCCTAAACCTTAAACAATCCTAAACCATAAACCTTAAACCCTAAACCCTAAATCTAACAATAAACCTAAATCTAACCCTAAATCTAACCCTAACCCTATCTCTAACCCTAAACCTAACCCTGACCGTAAACCTAACCCTAATCCTAACACTAACCATAACCCTAACCCTAACACTAACCCTAACCTTAACCCTAACCCTAACCCTAACCCTAACCCTAACTCTAACCCTAACCCTAACCCTAACCGTAACCATAATACTAAACTCTAAACCCTAAACCTAATCCATTCTAAACCTTAAACAATTCTAAACCATAAACCTTAAACCCTAAACCCTAAATCTAACAATAAACCTAAACCTAACCCTTAATCTAACCCTAACCCTAACCCTAACCCTAAACATAAACCTGACCCTAACCCTAATCCTAATCCTAACACTAATCATAACCCAAACACTAACCCTAACCCTAACCCTAAACCTAACCCTAAACCTCACACTATCCCTAATCCTAACACTAAACCCTAAACTTAAAACTAACCCTAACCCTAACCCTACCCTTAACCCTAACCCTAACCATATTTCTAAACCTAACCCTGACCCTAATCCTAACACTAACCCTATTTCTAATTCTAACCCTAACACTAATCCTAAACTAAAATCTAACACCCTAATAATAACCCTAACACTAAACCTAACCCTAACCCTAACCCTAACCCTAACCCTAACCCTAACACTAACCCCTAACACCTAACACTAACCCTAACCCAAACCCCTAACCCTAACCCTAACCCTAACCCTAACCCTAACCTTAACCCTAACCCTAACCCTAACCCTAACCCTATCCCTAAACCTAACCCTTATTCTAACACTAACACTAACCTTAACCCTAACCCTAACCTTAACCCTCACCCTAACCCTCACCTTAACCCTAAACCTAACCCTAACACTAACCCTAACACTCTAAATCCTAAACCCTAAACCCCGAATAACCCTAAACACTAATTACAAAATCACCCTAAACCCTAAACTATAAGCACTAAACGCTAAAAAACCCTAAACCCTAAACCCTAAACACTAAACCCTAAACAAGCCTAAACCCTAAAACCATTAACACTATACCCTAAACAACCCTAAACCCTTAACCCTAAACATTATACCCTAAACCTTAAAACACTATACAACCTTAAACCCTAAACCTTAAAATATCCTAAATCATAAATCCTGAACAAGCCTAAACACTAAATCATAAACAACCCTAAAAAACCCTAAAAAACTCTAAACGCTAAAACATAAACAACCCTAAACATTAAACAATCTTAAACGCTAAACCCTATACCCTAAACCTAAACCACCCTAAAACTTAAACAATCCTAAACCCTAAACCTTAAACCATAAACCCTAAATTTTAAACCATAAATCTAAGAATAACCATAACCCTAACCCTAACCCTAAACCTAAACCTAACCCTAACCCCAACCCTAACCTTAACCCCATAACCCTAACCCTAACCTTAAGCCTAATATAACCCCATAACCTTAACTCTAACCCTAACTCTAACCCTAATGCTAACCCTAACCCTAACCCTAACCCTAACCTTATCCCCTTAACCTTAATCGCTAAATCCTAAACCCTGAACAACCATAAATCCTAAACCCTGAACAACCTAAATCATAAACCCTGAATAACCCTAAACACTAACCTCTAAACAACCCTAAACAACCCTAATCACTAAACCATAAACAACCCTAAACACTAAACCCTAAACAACCCTATACCCTAAACCTTAAACACTAAACCCTAAATAACCCTAAACCCTAAACCATTAACACTATACCCTAAACAACACTAAACACTAAACCCAAAACAACCCTAAAACCTAAACTTTAACACTAAACCTTAAACAACCCTAAACCCTAAACAGTAAACCCTAAACAACCCTAAACTTTTAACCCTAAACACTATACCCTAAACAACCCTAAACCTTAAACAATCCTAAACTCTAAACCCTAAACCCTTAACCTAAACTACCCTAAATCTTAAACAATCCTAAACCCTAAACCATAAACCCTAAACACTAAACTCTAAACCCTAAACCTAACAATAACCATAACCCTAACCCTAACCCCAAACCCTTACCCTATCCCTAACCCTAACCCTAACCCTAATCCTAACCCTAACCCTAAACCTAACCCTAACACTAATCCTAACCCTAACCCTAACCCTAAACCTAATCCTAAACCTAACCTTAACCCTAATCCTAACCGTAACCCTAACCCTAACCCTAACCGTAACCATAACACTAAACTCTAAATCCTAAACCTAATCCACCCTAAACCTTAAACAATCCTAAACCATAAAC
>NC_137966.1:28378690-28406190 GCF_963924665.1 Micromys minutus | reverse complement strand
CCTAAATCTAACAATAATCCTAAACCTAACCCTAAATCTAACCCTAACTCTAACCCTAACCCTAAACCCTCCCTGACCCTAACCCTAACCCTAACCCTAACCCTAACCCTAAACCTAACCCTGACCCTAATCCTAACACTAACCCTATTTCTAATTCTAACCCTATCACTAATCCTAAACTTAAACCTAACCCCCTAATAATAACCCTAACCCTAACCCTAACCCTAACCTAACCCTAAGCCTAACCCTAACCCTAACCCTAACCTAACCCTAACCCTAATCCTAACCCTAACACTAACCCCTAACCCTTACCCTAACCCTAACCCTAACCCTAACCCTAACCATTACCCTAACCCTAACCCTAACCCTAACCCTAACACTAACCATAACCATAACACTAAACTCTAAAGTTTAAACCTAATCCACCCTAAACCTTAAACAATCCTAAACCATAAACCTTAAACCCTAAACCCTAAATCTAACAATAAACCTAAACCTGACCCTAAATCTAACCCTAACCCTAACCCTAACCCTAAACCTAACCCTGACCCTAACCCTAACCCTAATGCTAACAATAACCATATCCAAAACCCTAACCCTAACCCTAACCTTAAACCTAAACCTAACCCTAACCCTAACCCTAACCCTAACCCTAACCCTAAACCTAACCCTAACCCCTTAACCTTATTCCCTAAATCCTAAACCCTGAACAACCATAAATCCTAAACCCTGAACAACCCTAAATCATAAACCCTGAATAACCCTAAACACTAACTTCTAAACAACCCTAAACAACCCTAATCACTAAACCATAAACAACCCTAAACACTAAACCCTAAACAACCCTATACCCTAAACCTTAAACACTAAACCATAAATAACCCTAAACCCTAAACCATTAATACTATGCCCTAAAGTACACTAAACACTAAACCCAAAACAACCCTAAAACCTAAACCTTAAACACTAAAACTTAAACAACCCTAAACCCTAAACACTAAAGCCTAAACAACCCTAAACTTTTAACCCTAAACACTATACCCTAAACAACCCTAAACCTTAAACAATCCTAAAGTCTAAACCCTAAACCCTTAACCTAAACCACCCTAAATCTTAAACAATCCTAATCCCTAAACCTTAAACCCTAAACACTAAACCCTAAACCCTAAACCTAACAATAACCATAACCCTAACCCTAACCCCTAACCCTTACCCTAACCCTAACCCTAACCCTAATCCTAAACCTAACCCTAACCCTAACCCTAACCCTAACCCTAACCCTAACCTTAACCCTAAACCTAATCCTAACCCTAAACTTAACCCTAATCCTAACCCTAACCCTAACCCTAACCCAAACCGTAACCATAACACTTAACTCTAAACCCTAAACCTAATCCACCCTAAACCTTAAACAATCCTAAACCATAAACCTTAGACCCTAAATCCTAAATCTAACAATAAACCTAAACCTAACCCTAAATCTAACCCTAAACCTAACCCTAACCCTAAACCCTCCCTGACCCTAACCCTAACCCTAAACCTAACCCTAACCCTAAACCTAACCCTGACCCTAATCCTAACATTAACCCTATTTCTAATTCTAACCCTAACACTAATCCTAAACTTAAACCTAACCCCCTAATAATAACCCTAACCCTAACACTAACCCTAACCCCTTACCCTAACACTAACCCTAACCCTAACCCTAACACTAACCCCTAACCCTTACCCTAACCCTAACCCTAACCCTATCCATTACCCTAACCCTAACCCTAACCCTAAACCTAACACTAACCCTAATACTAACCGTAACCATAACACTAAACTCTAAACACTAAAACAAATCCACCCTAAACCTTAAACAATCCTAAACCATAAACCTTAAACCCTAAACCCTAAATGTAACAATAAACCTAAACCTGACCCTAAATCTAACCCTATCCCTAACCATAACCCTAAACCTAACCCTGACCCTAACCCTAACCCTAATCCTAACACTAACCATAACCATAACCCTAACCCTAACCCTAACCCTAACCCTTACCCTAACCCTAACCCTAACCCTAACCCTAACCCTAACCCTAACCCTAACCCCTTAACCTTAATCCCTAAATCCTAAACCCTGAACAACCATAAATCCTAAACCCTGAACAACCCTAAATCATAAACCCTGAATAACCCTAAACACTAACCTCTAAACAACCCTAAACAACCCTAATCACTAAACCATAAACAACCCTAAACACTAAACCCTAAACAACCCTATACCCTAAACCTTAAACACTAAACCCTAAATAACCCTAAACCCTAAACCATTAACACTATACCCTAAACAACACTAAACACTAAACCCAAAACAACCCTAAAACCTAAACCTTAAACACTAAACCTTAAACAACCCTAAACCCTAAACACTAAACCCTAAACAACCCTAAACTTTTAACCCTAAACACTATACCCTAAACAACCCTAAACCTTAAACAATCCTAAACTCTAAACCCTAAACCCTTAACCTAAACCACCCTAAATCTTAAACAATTCTAAACCCTAAACCTTAAACCCTAAACACTAAACCCTAAACCTAAACCTAACAATAACCATAAACCTAACACTAACCCCTAACCCTTACCCTAACACTAACCCTAACCCTAATCCTAACCCTAACCCTAACCCTAACCCTAACCCTAACCCTAACCCTAAACCTAATCCTAACCCTTACCCTAACCCTAACTTTAACCCTAACCCTAATCCTAACACTAAACCCTAAACCCTAAACCTAACCCTAACACTAAAACTAAACTTTAAATCCTAAACCTAATCTACCCTAAACCTTAAGCAATCCTAAACCCTAAACCCTGAACCTTAAACCTAACCCTAACCCTAACCCTAACACTAACCATAACCCTAACACTAAATTGTAAACCCTAAATTTAAGTTACGATAAACCTTAAACAATCCTAAACCCTAAACCTTAAACCCTAAACACTAAACCCTAAACCCTAAACCCTAAACCTAACAATAACCATAACCCTAACCCTAACCCCTAACCCTTACCCTAACCCTAACCCTAACCCTAAACCTAATCCTAACCCTAACCTTAACCCTAATCCTAACCCTAACCCTAACCCTAACCCTAACCGTAACCATAACACTAAACTCTAAACCCTAAACCTAATCCACCCTAAACCTTAAACAATCCTAAACCATAAACCTTAGACCCTAAATCCTAAACCTAACAATAAACCTAAACATAACCCTAAATATAACCCTAACCCTAACCCTAACCCTAAAACCTCCCTGACCCTAACCCTAACCCTAATCCTAACACTAACCCTATTTCTAATTCTAACCCTAACACTAATCCTAAACTTAAACCTAACCCCCTAATAATAACCCTAACCCTAACACTACCCCTAACACCTAACCCTAACCCTAACCCTGACCCTAACCCTAACCTAACCCTAACCCTAACCCTAACCCTAACCCTAACCCTAACCCTAACCTAACCCTAACCCTAACCCTAACCCTAACCCTAACACAAACCCTAACAGTAACCCCCTAAATTTTACCCTAACCCTAACCCTAACCCTAAACCTAACATTTACCATAACCCTAACCCTAACCCTAACCCCATCCCTAACCCTACCCCTAACCGTAACCATAACACTAAACTCTAAACCCTAAACCTAATCCACCCTAAACCTTAAACAATCCTAAAACATAAACCTCAAACCCTAAACCCTAAATCTAACAATAAACCTAAACCTAATCCTAAATCTAACCCTAACCCTATCCCTAACCCTAAACCTAACCCTGACCCTAACCCTAACCCTAATCCTAACACTAACCATAACCCTAACCCTAACACTAACCCTAACCTTAACCCAAACCCTAACCCTAATCCTAACCCTAACTCTAACCCTAACCCTAACCCTAACCGTAACCATAATACTAAACTCTAAACCCTAAATCTAATCCACCCTTAAACTTAAACAATCCTAAACCATAAACCTTAAACCCTAAACCCTAAATCTAACAATAAACCTAAACCTAACCCTAAATCTAACCCTAACACTAACCCTAACCCAAAACATAAACCTGACCCTAACCCTAATCCTAATCCTAACACTAATCATAACCCCAACACTAACCCTAACCCAAACCCTAAAACTAACCCTAAATCTCACAATATCCCTAATCCTAACACTAAACGCTAAACTTTAATTCTAACCCTAACCCTAACCCTACCCTTAACCCTAACCCTAACCATACTTCTAAACCTAACCCTGACCCTAATCCTAACACTAACCCTATTTCTAATTCTAACCCTAACACTAATCCTAAACTAGAACTTAACCCCCTAATAATAACCCTAACACTAAACCTAACCCTAACCCTAACCCTAACCCTAACCCTAACCCTAACACTAACCCCTAACCCCTAACACTAACCCTAACCCTAACCCCTAACCCTAACCCTAAACCTATCCCTAACCTTAACCCTAACCCTAACCCTAACCCTAACCCTATCCCAAACCCTAACCCTTATTCTAACACTAACACTAACCTTAACCCTAACCCTAACCTTAACCCTCACCCTAACCCTCACCTTAACCCTAAACCTAACCCTAACACTAACCCTAACACCCTAAATCCTAAACCCTAAACTCCGAAGAACCCTAAACACTAATTCCAAAAGCACCCTAAACTCTAAACTATAAACACTAAACTCTAAAAAACCCTAAACCCTAAACCCTAAACACTAAACCTTAAACAAGCCTAAACCCTAAAACCATTAACACTATACCCTAAACAACCCTAAACCCTTAACCCTAAACATTATACCCTAGACCCTAAAACACTATACAACCTTAAACCCTAAACCTTAAAATATCCTAAATCATAAATCCTGAACAAGCCTAAACACTAAATCATAAACAACCCTAAAAAACCCTAAACAACTCTAAACGCTAAAACATAAAAAACCCTAAACATTAAACAATCTTAAACGCTAAACCCTATACCCTAAACCTAAACCACCCTAAAACTTAAACAATCCTAAACCCTAAACCTTAAACCATAAACCCTAAATTTTAAACCATAAGTCTAAGAATAACCATAACCCTAACCTAACCCTAAACCTAAACCTAACCCTAACCCCAACCCTAACCTTAACCCCATTTCCCTAACCCTAACCTTAAGCCTAACATAACCCCATAACCTTAACTCTAACCCTAACTCTAACCCTAATGCTAACCCTAACCCTAACCCTAACCTTAACCCCTTAACCTTAATCCCTAAATCCTAAACCCTGAACAACCATAAATCCTAAACCCTGAACAACCCTAAATCATAAACCCTGAATAACCCTAAACACTAACCTCTAAACAACCCTAAACAACCCTAATCACTAAACCATAAACAACCCTAAACACTAAACCCTAAACAACCCTATACACTAAACCTTAAACATTAAACCCTAAATAACCCTAAACCCTAAACCATTAACACTACACCCTGAACAACACTAAACACTAAACCCAAAACAACCCTAAAACCTAAACCTTAAACACTAAACCTTAAACAACCCTAAACCCTAAACACTAAACCCTAAACAACCCTAAACATTTAAACCTAAACACTATACCCTAAACAATCCTAAACCTTAAACAATCCTAAACTCTAAACCCTAATCCCTTAACCTAAACCACCCTAAATCTTAAACAATCCTAAACCCTAAACCTTAAACCCTAAACACTAAACCCTAAACCCTAACCCTAACCTAACCGTAACCCTAACCCTAACCCTAACCCTAACCCTAACACTAACCGTAACCATAACACTAAACTCTAAACCCTAAACCTAATCCACCCTAAACTTTAAACAATCCTAAACCATAAACCTTAAACCCTAAACCCTAAATCTAACAATAAACCTAAACCTGACCCTAAATCTAACCCTAACCCTAACCCTAACCCTAAACCTAACCCTGACCCTAACCGTAACCCTAATCCTAACACTAACCATAACCTTAACCCTAACCCTAACCCTAACCTTAACCCTAACCCTAACCCTAACACTAACCCTAACCCTAACCGTAACCCTAACCCTAACGCTAACCCTAACCCTAACCTTAACCCTAACCCCTTAACCTTAATCCCTAAATCCTAAA
Source organism: Micromys minutus (assembly GCF_963924665.1). Lineage (NCBI taxonomy): Eukaryota > Metazoa > Chordata > Mammalia > Rodentia > Muridae > Micromys > Micromys minutus. The sequence continues at coordinate 28,400,019 of NC_137966.1, read as the reverse complement.
CCCTGAACAACCATAAATCCTAAACCCTGTACAACCCTAAATCATAAACCCTGAATAACCCTAAACACTAACCTCTAAACAACCCTAAACAACCCTAATCACTAAACAATAAACAACCCTAAACACTAAACCCTAAACAACCCTATACCCTAAACCTTATACACTAAACCCTAAATAACCCTAAACCCTAAACCATTAACACTATACCCTAAACAACACTAAACACTAAACCAAAAACAACCCTAAAACCTAAACCTTAAACACTAAAACATAAACAACCCTAAACCCTAAACACTAAAGCCTAAACAACCCTAAACTTTTAACCCTAAACTCTATACACTAAGCAACCCTAAACCTTAAACAATCCTAAAGTCTAAACCCTAAACCCTTTACCTAAACCACCCTAAATCTTAAACAATCCTAAACCCTAAACCTTAAACCCTAAACACTAAACCCTAAACCCTAAACCTAACAATAACCATAACCCTAACCCTAACCCCTAACCCTTATCCTAACCCTAACCCTAACCATAATCCTAACCCTAACCCTAACCCTAACCCTAACCCTAACCTTAACCCTAAACCTAATCCTAACCCTAACCTTAACCCTAATCCTAACCCTAACCCTAACCTTAACCCTAACCGTAACCATAACACTAAACTCTAAACCCTAAACCTAATCCACCCTAAACCTTAAACAATCCTAAACCATAAACCTTAGAACCTAAATCCTAAATCTAACAATAAACCTAAACCTAACCCTAAATCTAACCCTAACCCTAACCCTAACCCTCAACCCTCCCTGACCCTAACCCTAACCCTAACCCTAACACTAACCCTAAACCTAACCCTGACCCTAATCCTAACAATAAACCTATTTCTAATTCTAACTCTAACACCAATCCTAAACTTAAACCTAACCCCCTAATAATAACCCTAACCCTAACACTAACCCTAACCCCTAACCTTAACCCTAACCCTAATCCTAACCCTAACCCTAACCCTAACCCTAACCCTAACCCTAAACCTAATCCTAAACCTTACCCTAACCCTAACTTTAACCCTAACCCTAATCCTAACACTAAACCCTAAACCATAAACCTAACCCTAACCCTAAAACTAAACTTTAAATCCTAAACCTTATCTACCCTAAACCTTAAACAATCCTAAACCCTAAACCCTGAACCCTAAACCTAACCCTAACCCTAACCCTAACACTAACCATAACCCTAACACTAAATTGTAAACCCTAAATTTAAGTTACGATAAACCTTAAACAATCCTAAACCCTAAACCTTAAACCCTAAACCTAACAATTACCATAACCCTAACCCTAATCCTAACCCTAACCCTAACCCTAAACGTAACCCTAACACTAAACCTAACCCTAACCCTAACCCTAACCCTAACCATAAACCTAACACTAACACTAAACCTAATCCTAACCCTAACCCTAACCCTAACCTGACCCTAACCCTAACCCTAACCCTAACCTTAATCCTAACTCTAACCCTAATCCTAACAATAAACCTAAACCTAACCCTAACCCTAACCCTAAACCTAACACTAACCTTAACCCTAACCCTAACCCTAACCCTAACAGTAATCCCTAAACCCTAAACCTAACCCTAACGATATCCCAAACACAAAACTCTAAACCCTAAAAATAATCCACCCTAAACCTTAAACAATCCTAAATCCTAAACCTTTACCCTAAACCCTAAACCCTAAACCTAACAATATCCATGACCCTAAACGTAACCCTAAACCTAACCCTAACCCTAACCCTAATCCGAACACTAAACCCTAAACCCTAAACCTAACCCTAACCTTAACACTAACCTCTAAACCCTAAACCTAATCTACCCTAAACCTTAAACAATCCTAAACCCAAAACCTTAGACCCCAAACACTAAACCCTAAACCTAACAATAAACCTAACCCTAACCCTAACCCTAACCCTAAACCTAACCCTAACCGTAAACCTAACCCTAAACCTAACCCTAAACTTAAGCCTAACCATAAACCTAACCCTAACCCTAACCCTAACCGTAACCCTAACCCTAACCCTAACCGTAACACTAACCCTAACCCTAAACCTAACCCTAACCCTAACCTTAACCTTAACCATAACACTAAACTCTAAACCCTAAACCTAATCCACCCTAAACCTTAAATATCCTAAACCATAAACCTTAAACCCTAAACCCTAAATCTAACAATAAACCTAAACCTAATCCTAAATCTATCCCTAACCCTAAACCTAACCCTAAACCTAACCCTGACCTTAACCCTAACCCTAATCCTAACACTAACCATAACCCTAATCCTAACCCTAACCACAACCTTAACCCTAACCATAACCCTAACCCTAAACCTAACCCTAACCCTAACCCAAACCCTAACCATAAACCTAACCCTAACCCTAACCGTAACCATAACACTAAACTCTAAACCCTAAACCTAATCCACCCTAAACCTTAAACAATCCTAAACCACAAACCTTAAACCCTAAACCCTAAATCTAACAATAAACCTAAACCTAACCCTAAATCTAACCCTAACCCTAACCCTAACCCTAAACCTAATCCTAACACTAACCATAACCCAAACACTAACCCTAACCCTAAACCTAATCCTAACCCTTACCCTAACCCTAACTTTAACCCTAACCCTAATCCTAACACTAAACCCTAAACCCTAAACCTAACCCTAACCCTAAAACTAAACTTTAAATCCTAAACCTAATCTACCCTAAACCTTAAACAATCCTAAACCATAAACCCTGAACCCTAAACCTAACCCTAACCCTAACTATAACACTAACCATAACCCTAACACAAAATTGTAAACCCTAAATTTAAGTTACGATAAACCTTAAACAATCCTAAACCCTAAACCTTAAACCCTAAACCTAACAATTACCATAACCCTACCCCTAATCCTAACCCTAACCCTAACCCTAAACGTAACCCTAACACTAAACCTAACACTAACCCTAACCCTAACCCTAAACCTAACACTAACACTAAACCTAATCCTAACCCTAACCCTAACCCTAAACCTGACCCTAACACTAACCCTAACCCTACCCTAATCCTAACTCTAACCCTAATCCTAACAATAAACCTAAACCTAACCCTAACCCTAACCCTAAACCTAACACTAACCTTAACCCTAACCCTAACCCTAACCCTAACAGAAATCCCTAAACCCTAAACCTAACCCTAACAATATCCCAAACACAAAACTCTAAACCCTAAAAATAATCCACCCTAAACCTTAAACAATCCTAAATCCTAACCTTTACCCTAAACCCTAAACCTAACAATATCCATGACCCTAAACGTAACCCTAAACCTAACCCTAACCTTAACCCTAATCCGAACACTAAACCCTAAACCCTAAACCTAACCCTAACCTTAACACTAAACTCTAAACCCTAAACCTAATCTACCCTAAACCTTAAACAATCCTAAACCCAAAACCTTAGTCCCTAAACACTAAACCCTAAACATAACAATAAACCTAACCCTAACCCTAACCCGAACCCTAACCATAAACCTAACCCTAACCGTAACCCTAACCCTAAACCTAACCCTAACCTTAAGCCTAACCATAAACCTAACCCTAACCCTAAACCGAACTTTAACCCTAACTTTAACCCTAAACCTAACAATAAACATAATCATAACCCTTACCCTAACCCTAAGCCTAACCCTAACCTTAACCCTAACCATAACCCTAACCCAAAACCTAACCCTAACCCTAACCCAAACCCTAACCCTAAACCTAACCCTAACCATAACCGTAACCATAACACTAAACTCTAAACCCTAAACCTAATCCACCCTAAACCTTAAACAATCCTAAACCACAAACCTTAAACCCTAAACCCTAAATCTAACAATAAACCTAAACCTAACCCTAAATCTAACCCTAACCCTAACCCTAACCCTAAACCTAATCCTAACACTACCCTTAACCCAAACACTAACCCTAACCCTAACCCTAAACCTAACCCTAACCTTAAACCTCACACTAACCCTAATCCTAACACAAAACCTTAAACTTTAAATCTAACCCTAACCCTAACCCTACCCCTAACCCTAACCCTAACCCTATCCCTAAACCTAACCCTTACCCTAATCCTAACACTAACCCTATTTCTAATTGTAACCCTAACACTAATCCTAAATTTAAACCTAACTCCCTAATAATAACCCTAACCCTAAACCTAACCCTAACCCTAACCCCCCCAACCCTAACCTTAACCCTAACCCTAACCCTAACCGTAACTCTAACCCTAACCCTAACCGTAACTCTATCCCTAACCCTAACACTAACTCTAACCCTAACCCTAACCCTAACCCTAAACCTAACCCTAACCCTAACCCTAACCCTAACCCTAACCCTAACCCTAACCGTAACCATAAGACTAAACTCTAAACCCTAAACCTAATCCACCCTAAACCTTAAACAATCCTAAACCATAAACCTTAAACCCAAAACCCTAAATCTAAAAATAAACCTAAACCTAACCCTAAATCTAACACTAACCCTAACCGTAAACCTAAACCTTCCCCTGACCATAAACCAAAGCCTAATCCTAACAATAACCATAACCCAAACAAAGACTAACCCTAACCCTAAACCTAACCCTAACCCTAAACCTCACACCTACCCCATCCCTAACCCTAACCCTAACCCTAACCCTAACCCTAACCCTAACACTATCCCTAACCCCTAACACTAACCCTAACCCTAACCTCTAACCCTAACCCTAACCCTAACCCTAACCCTAACCCTAACCCTAACCCTAACCCTAACCCTAACCCTAACCCTAACCCTATCCCTAACCCTAACCCTTATCCTAACACTAACACTAACCTTAACCCTAACCCTAACCTTAACCCTCACCCTAACCATCACCCTAACCCTAAACCTAACCCTAAAACCCTAAAACCTAAACCCTAAACCCCGAAAAACCCTAAACACTAATTCCAAAAGCACCCTAACCCCTAAACTCTCAACACTAAACGGTAAAAAACCCTAAACCCTAAACCCTAAACACTAAACCCTAAACAAGCCTAAACCCTAAAACCATTAACACTATACCCTAAAGAACCCTAAACTCTTAACCCTAAACATTATAGCCTAAACCCTAAAACACTATACAACCTTAAACCCTAAACCTTAAAATATCCTAAATCATAAATCCTGAACAACCTTAAACACTAAATCATAAAAAACCCTAAAAAAACCTAAACAACTCTAAACGCTAAAATATAAACAACCCTAAACATTAAACTATCTTAAACGCTAAACCCTATACCCTAAACCTAAACCACCCTAAAACTTAAACAATCCTAAACCCTAAACCTTAAACCATAAACCCTAAATTTTAAACCATAAATCTAAGAATAACCATAACCCTAACCCTAACCCTAAACCTAAACCTAACCCTAACCACAACCCTAACCTTAACCCCATAACCCTAACCCTAACCTTAAGCCTAACATAACCACATAACCCTAACCCTAACCATCACCCTAACCCTAACCCTAACCCTAACCAAAACCCTAACCCTAACCCTAACCATAAACCTAACCCTAACCCCTAACCCCTAACACTAACCCTAACCCTAACCCCTAACCCTAACCCTAACCCTAACCCTAACCCTAACCTTACCCTAACCCTAACCCTTACCCTAACCCTAACCCTAACCCTAACCTTAACCCTAACCCTAACCTTAACCCTAACCTTAACCCTAACCCCTAACACTTACCCTAACCCTAAACCTAACCCTAACCCTAAACCTAACCCTAACCCTAACCCTAACCGTAACCCTAAGCCTAACCCTAACCCTAACCCTAACCCTAAACCAAACCCTGACCCTAATTCTAACACTAACCCTATTTCTAATTCTAACCCTAACACTAATCCTAAACTTAAACCTAACCCCCTAATAATAACCCTAACCATAACACTAACCCTAACCCCTAACCCTAACCCTAACCATAACCCTAAACTAACCCTAACCCTAACCCTAACCCTAACCCTAACCCAAACCCTAACACTAACCCCCTAACTTTTACCCTAACCCTAACCCTAACCCTAACCCTTACCATAACCCTAACCCTAACCATAACCCCAACCCTAACCCTAACCCTAACCGTAACCATAACACTAAACTCTAAACCCTAAACCTAATCCACCCTAAACCTTAAACAATCCTAAACCATAAACCTTAAACCCTAAACCCTAAATCTAACAATAAACCTAAACCTAACCCTAAATCTAACCCTAACCCTATATCTAACCCTAAACCTAACCCTGACCCTAACCCTAACCCTAATCCTAACACTAACCATAACCCTAACCCTAACACTAACCCTAACCTTAACCCTAACCCTAACCCTAACCCTAACCCTGACTCTAACCCTAACCCTAACCCTAACCGTAACCATAATACTAAACTCTAAACCCTAAACCTAATCCACCCTAAACCTTAAACAATCCTAAACCATAAACCTTAAACCCTAAACCCTAAATCTAAAAATAAACCTAAACCTAACCCTAAATATAACCCTAACCTTAACCCTATCCCTAAACCTAAACCTGACCCTAACCCTAACCCTAATCATAACACTAATCATAACCCAAACACTAACCCTAACCCTAACCCTAAACCTAACCCTAAACCTCACACTATCCCTAATCCTAACACTAAAACCTAAACTTTAAATCTAACCCTAACCCTAACCCTACCCTTAACCCTAACCCTAACCCTATCCCTAAACCTAACCCTGACCCTAATCCTAACACTAACCCTATTTCTAATTCTAACCCTAACACTAATCCTAAACTAAAACCTAACCCCCTAATAATAACCCTACACTAAACCTAACCCTAACCCTAACCCTAACCCTAACCCTAACACTAACCCCTAACCCCTAACACTAAACCTAACCCTAACCCCTAAACCTAACCCTAACCCTAACCCTAACCCTAAACCTAACCCTAACCCTATCCCTAACCCTAACCCTTACCCTAACACTAACACTAACCTTAACCCTAACCCTAACCTTAACCCTCACCCTAACCCTCACCTTAACCCTAAACCTAACCCTAACACTAACCCTATCACCCTAAATCCTAAACCCTAAACCCCGAAAAACCCTAAACACTTATTCCAAAAGCACCCTAAACCCTAAACTATAAACACTAAACGCTAAAAAACCCTAAACACTAAACCCTAAACACTAAACCCTAAACAAGCCTAAACCCTAAAACCATTAACAAAATACCCTAAACAACCCTTAACCCTTAACCCTAAACATTATACCCTAAACCCTAAAACACTATACAACCTTAAACCCTAAACCTTAAAATATCCTAAATCATAAATCCTGAACAACCCTAAACACTAAATTATAAACAACCCTAAAAAACCCTAAACAACTCTAAACGCTAAAACCTAAACAATCCTAACCATTAAACAATCTTAAACGCTAAATTCTATACCCTAAACCTAAACCACACTAAAACTTAAACAATCCTAAACCCTAAACCTTAAACCATAAGCCCTAAATTTTAAACCATAAATCTAAGAATAACCATAACCCTAACCCTAACCCTAAACCTAAACCTAACCCTAACCCCAACCCTAACCTTAACCCCATAACCCTAACCCTAACCTTAAGCCTAACATAACCCCATAACCCTAAATCTAACCCTAACTCTAACCCTAACTCTAACCCTAATGCTAACCCTAACCCTAACCCTAACCCTAACCCTAACCCCTTAACCTTAATCCCTAAATCCTAAACCCTGAACAACCATAAATCCTAAACCCTGAACAACCCTAAATCATAAACCCTGAATAACCCTAAACACTAACCTCTAAACAACCCTAAACAACCCTAATCACTAAACCATAAACAACCCTAAACACTAAAACCTAAACAACCCTATACACTAAACCTTAAACACTAAACCCTAAATAACCCTGACCCTAAACCATTAACACTATACCCTAAAGAACACTAAACACTCAACCCCAATCAACCCTAAAACCTAAACCTTAAACACTAAACCTTAAACAACCCTAAACCCTAAACACTAAACCCTAAAAAACCCTAAACTTTTAACCCTAAACTCTATACCCTAAACAACCCTAAACCGTAAACAATCCTAAACTCTAAACGCTAAACCCTTAACCTAAACCACCCTAAATCTTAAACAACCCTAAACCCTAAACCTTAAACCCTAAACACTAAACCTTAAACCCTAAACCTAACAATAACCATAACCCTAACCCTAACCCCTAACCCTTACCCTAACCCTAACCCTAACCCTAATCCTAACCCTAACCCTAACCCTAACCCTAACCCTAACCCTAAACCTAATCCTAACCCTAACCTTAACCCTAATCCTAACCCTAACCCTAACCCTAACCCTAACTGTAACCATAACACTAAACTCTAAACCCTAAACCTAATCCACCCTAAACCTTAAACAATCCTAAACCATAAACCTTAGACCCTAAATCCTAAATCTAACAATAAACCTAAACCTAACCCTAAATCTAACCCTAAACCTAACCCTAACCCTAAACCCTCCCTGACTTTAACCCTAACCCTAACCCTAACCCTAACCCTAAACCTAACCCTGACCCTAATCCTAACACTAACCCTATTTCTAATTCTTACCCTAACACTAATCCTAAACTTAAACCTAACCCCCTAATAATAACCCTAACCCTAACACTAACCCTAACCCCTAACCATAACCCTAACCCTAACCCTAACCCTAACCTAACCCTAACCCTAACCCTAACCCTAACCCAAACCCTAACACTAACCCCCTAACTTTTACCATAACCCTAACCCTAACCCTAATCCTAACCCTTACCATAACCCTAACCCTAACCCTAACCCCATCCCTAACCCTAACCCTAACTGTAACCATAACACTAAACTCTAAACCCTAAACCTAATCTACCCTAAACCTTAAACAATCCTAAACCATAAACCTTAGACCCTAAATCCTAAATCTAACAATAAACCTAAACCTAACCCTAAATCTAACCCTAACCCTATCCCTAACCCTAAACCTAACCCTGACCCTAAACCTAACCCTAATCCTAACACTAACCATAACTCTAACCCTAACATTAACCCTAACCTTAACCCTAACCCTAACCCTAACCCTAACCCTAACCCTAACTCTAACCCTAACCCTAACACTAACCGTAACCATAATACTAAACTCTAAACCCTAAACCTAATCTACCCTAAACCTTAAACAATCCTAAACCTTAAACCTTAAACCCTAAACCCTAAATCTAACAATAAACCTAAACCTAACCCTAAATCTGACCCTAACCCTAACCCTAACCCTAAACCTAAACCTGACCCTAACCCTAACCCTAATAATAACACTAATCATAACCCAAACACTAACCCTAACCCTAACCCTAAACCTAACCCTAAACCTCACACTATCCCTATTCCTAACACTAAACCCTAAACTTTAAATCTAACCCTAACACTAACCCTACCCTTAACCCTAACCCTAACCATATCCCTAAACCTAACCCTGACCCTAATCCTAACACTAACCCTATTTCTAATTCTAACCCGAACACTAATCCTGAACTAAAACCTAACCCCCTAATAATAACCCTAACCTAACCCTAACCCTAACCCTAACCCTAACACTAACCCCTAACCCCTAACACTAACCCTAACCCTAACCCCTAACCCTAACCCTAACCCTAACCCTAATCCTAAACTTAACCCTAACCCTAACCCTAACCCTAACCCTATCCCTAACCCTAACCCTTACCCTAACACTAACACTACCCTTAACCCTAACCCTAACCTTAACCCTCACCCTAACCCTCACCTTAACCCTAAACCTAACCCTAACACTAACACTAACACCCTAAATCCTAAACCCTAAACCCCGAAAAACCCTAAACACTAATTCCAAAAGCGCCCTAAACCCTAAACTGTAAACACTAAACTCTAAAAAACCCTAAACCCTAAACCCTAAACACTAAACACTAAACAAGCCTAAACCCTAAAACCATTAACACTATACCCTAAACAACCCTAAACCCTTAACCCTAAACAATATACCCTAAACCCTAAAACACTATACAACCTTAAACCCTAAACCTTAAAATATCCTAAATCATAAATCCTGAACAACCCTAAACACTAAATCATAAACAACCCTAAAAAACCCTAAACAACTCTAAACGCTAAAACCTAAACAACCCTAAACATTAAAGAATCTTAAACGCTAAACCCTATACCCTAAACCTAAACCACTCTAAAACTTAAACAATCCTAAACCCTAAACCTTAAACCATAAACCCTAAATTTTAAACCATAAGTCTAAGAATAACCATAACCCTAACCCTAACCCTAAACCTAAACCTAACCCTAACCCCAACCCTAACCTTAACCCCATAACCCTAACCCTAACCTTAAGCCTAACATAACCCCATAACCCTAACTCTAACCCAAACTATAACCCTAATGCTAACCCTAACCCTAACCCTAACCCTAACCCCTTAACTTAATCCCTAAATCCTAAACCCTGAACAACCATAAATCCTAAACCCTGGACAACCCTAAATCATAAACCCTGAATAACCCTAAACACTAACCTCTAAACAACCCTAAACAACCCTAATCACTAAACCATAAACAACCCTAAACACTAAATCCTAAACAACCCTATACCCTAAACCTTAAACACTAAACCCTAAATAACTCTAAACCATAAACCATTAACACTATACCCTAAACAACACTAAACACTAAACCCAAAACAACCCTAAAACCTAAACCTTAAACACTAAACCTTAAACAACCCTAAACCCTAAACACTAAACCCAAAACAACCCTAAACTTTTAACCCTAAACACTATACCCTAAACAACCCTAAACCTTAAACAATCCTAAACTCTAAACCCTAAACCCTTAACCTAAACCACCCTAAATCTTAAACAATCCTAAACCCTAAACCTTAAACCCTAAACACTAAACCCTAAACCCTAAACCTAACAATAACCATAACCCTAACCCTAACCCCTAACCCTTACCCTAACCCTAAACCTAACCCTAATCCTAACCCTAACCCTAACCCTAACCCTAACCCTAACCCTAACCCTAACCCTAACCCTAAACCTAAACCTAATCCTAACCCTAACCTTAACCCTAATCCTAACCCTAACCCTAACCCTAACCCTAACCGTAACCATAACACTAAACTCTAAACACTAAACCTAATCCACCCTAAATCTTAAACAATCCTAAACCATAAACCTTAGACCCTAAATCCTAAATCTAACAATAAACCTAAACCTAACCCTAAATCTTACCCTAACCCTAACCCTAACCCTAAACCCTCCCTGACCCTAACTCTCACCCTAACCCTAACCCTAACCCTAACACTAACCGTAACCATAACACTAAACTCTAAACCATAAACCTAATCCACCCTAAACCTTAAACAATCCTAAACCATAAATCTTAAACCCTAAACACTAAATCTAACAATAAACCTAAACCTGACCCTAAATCTAACCCTAACCCTAACCCTAACCCTAAACCTAACCCTGACCCTAACACTAACCCTAATCCTAACACTAACCATAACCCTAACCCTAACCCTAACCCTAACCTTAATCCTAACCCTAACCCTAAACCTAACCCTTACCCTAACCCTAACCCTAACCCTAACCTAACCCTAACCCTAACCCTAACCCTAACCCTAACCCTAACACTAACCCCCTAACTTTTACCCTAACCCTAACCCTAACATTAACCCTAACCTTAACCCTAACCCTAACCCTAACCCTAACCCTAACTCTAACCCTAACTTTAACCCTAACCGTAACCATAATACTAAACTCTAAACCCTAAACCTAATCTACCCTAAACCTTAAACAATCCTAAACCCTAAACCCTAAATCTAACAATAAACCTAAACCTAACGCTAAATCTAACCCTAACCCTAACCCTAACCCTAAACCTAAACCGGACCCTAACCCTAACCCTAATAATAACACTAATCATAACCCAAACACTAACCCTAACCCTAACCCTAAACCTAACCATAAACCTCACACTATCCCTAATCCTAACACTAAACCCTAAACTTTAAATCTAACCCTAACCCTAACTCTACCCTTAACCCTAACCCTAACCATATCCCTAAACCTAACCCTGACCCTAATCCTAACACTAACTATATTTCTAATTCTAACCCTAACACTAATCCTAAACTAAAACCTAACCCCCTAATAATAACCCTAACACAAAACCTAACCCTAACCCTAACCCTAACCCTAAAACTAACCCCTAACCCCTAACACTAACCCTAACACTAACCCCTAACCCTAACCCTAACCCTAACCCTAACCTTAACCCTAACCCTAACCCTAACCCTAACCCTATCCCTAACCCTAACCCTTACCCTAACACTAACACTAACCTTAACACTAACCCTAACCTTAACCCTCACCCTAACCCTCACCTTAACCCTAAACCTAACCCTAACACTAACCCTAACACCCTAAATCCTAAACCCTAAACCCCGAAAAACCCTAAACACTAATTCCAAAAGCACCCTAAACCCTAAACTATAAACACTAAACGCTAAAAAACCCTAAACTCTAAACCCTAAACACTAAACCCTAAACAAGCCTAAACCCTAAAACCATTAACACTATACCCTAAAAAACCCTAAACCCTTAACCCTAAATATTATACCCTAAACCCTAAAACACTATACAACCTTAAACCCTAAACCTTAAAATATCCTAAATCATAAATCCTGAACAAGCCTAAACACTATATCATAAACAACCCTAAAAAACCCTAAACAACTCTTAACGCTAAAACCTAAACAACCCTAAACATTAAACAATCTTAAACGCTAAACCCTATACCCTAAACCTAAACCACCCTAAAACTTAAACAATCCTAAACCCGAAACCTTAAACCATAAACCCTAAATTTTAAACCATAAATCTAAGAATAACCATAACCCTAACCCTAACCCTAAACCTAAACCTAACCCTAACCCCAACCCTAACCTTAACCCCATAACCCTAACCCTAACCTTAAGCCTAACATAACCCCATAACCCTAAATCTAACCCTAACTCTAACCCTAATGCTAACCCTAACCCTAACCCTAACCCTAACCCTAACCCCTTAACCTTAATCCCTAAATCCTAAACCCTGAACAACCATAAATCCTAAACCCTGAACAACCCTAAATCATAAACCCTGAATAACCCTAAACACTAACCTCTAAACAACCCTAAACAACCCTAATCACTAAACCATAAACAACCCTAAACACTAAACCCTAAACAACCCTATACCCTAAACCTTAAACACTAAACCCAAATAACCCTAAACCCTAAACCATTAACACTATACCCTAAACAACACTAAACACTAAACCCAAAACAACCCTAAAACCTAAACCTTAAACACTAAACCTTAAACAACCCTAAACCCTAAACACTAAACCCTAAACAACCCTAAACTTTTAACCCTAAACACTATACCCTAAACAACCCTAAACCTTAAACAATCCTAAACTCTAAACCCTAAACCCTTAACCTAAACCACCCTAAATCTTAAATAATCCTAAACCCTAAACCTTAAACCCTAAACACTAAACCCTAAACCCTAAACCTAACAATAACCATAACCCTAACACTAACCCCTAACCCTTACCCTAACCCTAACCCTAACCCTAATCCTAACCCTAACCCTAACACTAACCCTAACCCTAACCCTAACCCTAACCCTAACCCTAAACCTAACCCTGACCCTAATCTTAACACTAACCCTATTTCTAATTCTAACCCTAACACTAATCCTAAACTTCAACCTAACCCCCTAATAATAAACCGAACCCTAACACTAACACTAACCCCTAACCCTAACCCTAACCCTAACCCTAACCCTAACCCTAACCTATCCCTAACCCTAACCCTAACCCTAACCCTAGCCCTAACACTAACCCCTAACCCTTACACTAACCCTAACCCTAACCCTAACCATTACCCTAACCCTAACCCTAACCCTAACCATAACCCTAACACTAACCGTAACCATAACACTAAACTCTAAACCCTAAACCTAATCCACCCTAAACCTTAAACAATCCTAAACCATAAACCTTAAACCCTAAACACTAAATCTAAAAATAAACCTAAACCTGACCCTAAATCTAACCCTAAACCTAACCCTAACCCTAAACCTAACCCTGACCCTAACACTAACCCTAATCCTAACACTAACCATAACCCTAACCCTAACCCTAACCCTAACCTTAACCCTAACCCTAACCCTAACCCTAACCCTTACCCTAACCCTAACCCTAACCCTAACCCTAACCCTAACCCTAACCCCTTAACCTTAATCCCTAAATCCTAAACCCTGAACAACCATAAATCCTAAACCCTGAACAACCCTAAATCATAAACCCTGAATAACCCTAAACACTAACCTCTAAACAACCGTAAACAACCCTAATCACTAAACCATAAACAACCCTAAACACTAAACCCTAAACAACCCTATACCCTAAAGCTTAAACACTAAACCCTAAATAACCCTAAACCCTAAACCATTAACACTATACCCTAAACAACACTAAACACTAAACCCAAAACAACCCTAAAACCTAAACCTTAAACACTGAACCTTAAACAACCCTAAACCCTAAACACTAAACCCTAAACTACCCTAAACTTTTAAACGAAACACTATACCCTAAACAACCCTAAACCTTAAACAATCCTAAACTCTAAACCCTAAACCCTTAACCTAAACCACCCTAAATCTTAAAAAATCCTAAACCCTAAACCTTAAACCCTAAACACTAAACCCTAAAGACTAAACCTAAAAATAACCATAACCCTAACCCTAACCCCTAACCCTTACCTAACCCTAACCCTAACCCTAATCCTAACCCTAACCCTAAGCCTAACCCTAACCCTAACCCTAACCCTAACCCTAAACCTAATCCTAACCCTAACCTTAACCCTAATCCTAACCCTAACCCTAACCCTAACCCTAACCGTAACCATAACACTAAACTCTAAACCCTAAACCTAATCCACCCTATAGCTTAAACAATCCTAAACCATAAACCTTAGACCCTAAATCCTAAATCTAACAATAAACCTAAACCTAACCCTAAATATAACCCTAACCCTAACCCTAACCCTAAATCATCCCTGACCCTAACCCTAACCCTAACCCTAACCCTAACCCAAAACCTAATCCTGACCCTAATCCTAACACTAACCCTATTTTTAATTCTAACCCTAACACTAATCCTAAACTTAAACCTAACCCATAATAATAACCCTAACCCTAACACTAACCCTAACCCCTAACCCTAACCCTAACCCTAACCCTAACCTAACCCTAAACCTAAACTTAACCCTAACCCTAACACTAACCCCTAACCCTTACCCTAACCCTAACCCTAAGCCTAACCATTACCCTAACCCTAAACCTAACCCTAACCCTAACCCTAACACTAACCGTAACCATAACACTAAACTCTAAACCTTAACCTAATCCACCCTAAACCTTAAACAATCCTAAACCATAAACCTTAAACCCTAAACCCTAAATCTAACAATAAACCTAAACCTGACCCTAAATCTAACCCTAACCCTAACCCTAACCCTAAACCTAACCCTGACCCTAATCCTAACACTAAACCTATTTCTAATTCTAACCCTAACACTAATTCTAAACTTAAACCTAACCCCCTAATAATAACCCTAACCCTAACACTAACCCTAACCCCTAACCCTAACCCTAACCCTAACCCTAACCTTACCCTAACCCTACCCTTAACCCTAACCCTAACCCTAACCCTAACCCTAACCTTAACCCTAACCCTAACCTTAACCCTAACCCTAACTCTAACCCCTAACCCTTACCCAAACCCTAACCCTAACCCTAACCCTAAACCTAACCCTAACCCTAACCATAACCATAACCATAACCCTAACCCTAACCCTAACCCTAACCCTAAACCTAACCCTAACCCTAACCTTAACCCTAATCCTAACCCTAACCCTAACCCTAACCCTAACCCTAACCCTAACCATAACACTAAACTCTAAACCCTAAACCTAATCCACCCTAAACCTTAAACAATCCTAAACCATAAACCGTAGACCCTAAACCCTAAATCTAACATTAAACCTAAACCTAACCCTAAATCTAACCCTAACCCTAAACCCTACCTGACCCTAACCCTAACCCTAACCCTAACCCTAACCCTAAACCTAACCCTGACCCTAATCCTAACACTAAACCTATTTCTAATTCTAACCCTAACACTAATCCTAAACTTAACCCTAAACCCTCTAATAATAACCCTAACCCTAAAACTAACCCTAAACCCTAACCCTAACCCTAACCCTAACCCTAACCTAACCCTAACCCTTACCCTTACCCTAACCCAAACCCTAACACTAACCCCCTAACTTTTACCCTAACCCTAACCCTAACCCTAACCTTTACCATAACCCTAACCCTAACCCTAACCCCATCCCTAACCCTAACCCTAACCGTAACCATAACACTAAACTCTAAACCCTAAACCTAATCCACCCTAAACCTTGAACAATCCTAAACCATAAACCTTAAACTCTAAACCCTAAATCTAACAATAAACCTAACCTAACCCTAAATTTAACCCTAACCCTATCCCTAACCCTAAACCTAACCCTGACCCTAACCCTAACCCTAATCCTAACACTAACCATAACCCTAACCCTAACACTAACCCTAACCTTAACCCTAACCCTAACCCTAACCCTAACCCTAACTCTAACCCTAACCCTAACCCTAACCGTAACCATAATACTAAACTCTAAACCCTTAACCTAATCCACCCTAAACCTTAAACAATCCTAAACCATAAACCTTAAACCCTAAACCTTAAATCTAACAATAAACCTAAACCTAACCCTAAATCTAACCCTAACCCTAACCCTAACCCTAAACCTAAACCTGACCCTAACCCTAACCCTAATCCTAACACTAATCATAACCCAAACACTAACCCTAACCCTAACCCTAAACCTAACCCTAAAACTCACACTATCACTAATCCTAACACTAAACCCTAAACTTTAAATCTAACCCTAACCCTAACCCTACCCTTAACCCTAACCCTATCCCTAAACCTAACCCTGACCCTAATCCTAACACTAACCCTATTTCTAATTCTAACCCTAACACTAATCCTAAACTAAAACCTAACCCCCTAATAATAACCCTAACACTAAACCTAACCCTAACCCTAACCCTAACCCTAACCCTAACACTAACCCCTAAGCCCTAACACTAACCCTAACCCTAACCCCTAACCTTAACCCTAACCCTAAACTTAACCCTAACCCTAACCCTAACCCTATCCCTAACCCTAACCCTTACCCTAACACTAACACTAACCTTAACCCTAACCCTAACCTTAACCCTCACCCTAACCCTCACCTTAACCCTAAACCTAACACTAACACTAACCCTAACACCCTAAATCCTAAACCTTAAGCCCCGAAAAACCCTAAACACTAATTCCAAAAGCACCCTAAACCCTATACTATAAACACTAAACGCTAAAAAACCCTAAACCGTAAACCCTAAACACAAAACCCTAAACAAGCCTAAACCCTAAAACCATTAATACTATACCCTAAACAACCCTAAACCCTTAACCATAAACATTATACCCTAAACCCTAAAACACTATACAACCTTAAACCCTAAACCTTAAAATATCCTAAATCATAAATCCTGAACAACCCTAAACACTAAATTATAAACAACCCTAAAAAACCCTAAACAACTCTAAACGCTAAAACCTAAACAACCCTAACCATTAAAAAATCTTAAACGCTAAATTCTATACCCTAAACCTAAAACACCCTAAAACTTAAACAATCCTAAACCCTAAACCTTAAACCATAAACCCTAAATTTTAAACCATAAATCTAAGAATAACCATAACCCTAACCCTAACCCTAAACCTAAACCTAACCCTAACCCCAACCCTAACTTTAACCCCATAACCCTAACCTAACCTTAAGCCTAACATAACCCCGTAACCCTAACTCTAACCCTAACTCTAACCCTAACTCTAACCCTAATGCTAACCCTAACCCTAACCCTAACCCTAACCCTAACCCTAACCCCTTAACCTTAATCCCTAAATCCTAAACCCTGAACAACCATAAATCCTAAACCCTGAACAACCCTAAATCATAAACGCTGAATAACCCTAAACACTAACCTCTAAAAAACCCTAAACAACCCTAATCACTAAACCATAAACAACCCTAAACACTAAACCCTAAACAACCCTATACCCTAAACCTTAAACACTAAACCCTAAATAACCCTAAACCCTAAACCATTAACACTATACCCTAAACAACACTAAACACTAAACCCAAAACAACCCTAAACTTTTAACCCTAAACACTATACCCTAAACAACCCTAAACCTTAAACAATCCTAAACTCTAAACCCTAAACCCTTAACCCAAACCACCCTAAATCTTAAACAATCCTAAACCCTAAACCTTAAACCCTAAACACTAAACCCTAAACCCTAAACCTAACAATAACCATAACCCTAACCCTAACCCCTAACCCTTACCCTAACCCTAACCCTAATCCTAATCTTAACCCTAACCCTACCCCTAACCCTAACCCTAACCCTAACCCTAAACCTAAACCTAATCCTAACCCTAACCTTAACCCTAATCCTAACCCAACCCTAACCCTAACCGTAACCGTAACCATAACACTAAACTCTAAACCCTAAACCTAATCCACCCTAAACCTTAAACAATCTTAAACCATAAACCTTAGACCCTAAATCCTAAATCTAACAATAAACCTAAACCTAACCCTAAATCTTACCCTAACCCTAACCCTAAACCCTCCCTGACCCTAACCCTCACCCTAACCCTAACCCTAACCCTAAACCTAACCCTGACCCTAATCCTAACACTAAACCTATTTCTAATTCTAACCCTAACACTCATCCTAAACTTAAACCTAACCCCCTAATAATAACCCTAACCCTAACACTAACACTAACACCTAACCCTAACCCTAACCCTAACCCTAACCCTAACCTAACCCTAACCCTAACACTAACCCTAACCTTAACACTAACCCCTAACCCTTACCCTAACCCTAACCCTAACCCTAACCCTAACCCTAACCATTACCCTAACCCTAACCCTAACCCTAAGCCTAACACTAACCGTAACCATAACACTAAACTCTAAACCCTAAACCTAATCCACCCTAAACCTTAAACAATCCTAAACCATAAACCTTAAACCCTAAAATCTAAATCTAACAATAAACCTAAACCTGACCCTAAATCTAACCCTAACCCTAACCCTAACCCTAACCCTAACCCTAAACCTAACCCTGACCCTAACCCTAACCCTAATCCTAACACTAACCATAACCATAACTCTAACCCTAACTCTAACCCTAACTCTAACCCTAATGCTAACCCTAACCCTAACCCTAACCCTAACCCTAACCCCTTAACCTTAATCCCTAAATCCTAAACCCTGAACAACCATAAATCCTAAACCCTGAACAACCCTAAATCATAAACGCTGAATAACCCTAAACACTAACCTCTAAACAAACCTAAACAACCCTAATCACTAAACCATAAACAACCCTAAACACTAAACCCTAAACAACCCTATACCCTAAACCTTAAACACTAAACCCTAAATAACCCTAAACCCTAAACCATTAACACTATACCCTAAACAACACTAAACACTCAACCCAAAACAACCCTAAAACCTAAACCTTAAACACTAAACCTTAAACAACCCTAAACCCTAAACACTAAACCCTAAACAACCCTAAACTTTTAACCCTAAACACTGTACCCTAAAAAACCCTAAACCTTAAACAATCCTAAACTCTAAACCCTAAACCCTTAACCTAAACCACCCTAAATCTTAAACAATCCTAAACCCTAAACCTTAAACCCTAAACACTAAACCCTAAACCCTAAACCTAACAATAAACATAACCCTAACCCTAACCCCTAACCCTTACCCTAACCCTAACCCTAACCCTAATCCTAACCCTAACCCTAACCCTAACCCTAACCCTAACCCTAACCCTAAACCTAATCCTAACCCTAACCTTAACCCTAACCCTAACCCTAACCCTAACCCTAACCCTAACCCTAACCCTAAACCTAATCCTAACCCTAACCTTAACCCTAATCCTAAACCTAACCCTAACCCTAACCCTAACCGTAACCATAACACTAGACTCTAAACCCTAAACCTAATCCACCCTAAACCTTAAACAATCCTAAACCATAAACCTTAGACCCTAAATCCTAAATCTAACAATAAACCTAAACCTAACCCTAAATCTAACCCTAACCCTAACCCTAACCCTAAACCCTCCCTGACCCTAACCCTAACCCTAACCCTAACCCTAAACCTAAACCTAACCCTGACCCTAATCTTAACACTAACCCTATTTCTAATTCTAACCCTAACACTAATCCTAAACTTAAACCTAACCCCCTAATAATAACCCTAACCCTAACACTAACACTAACCCCTAACCCTAACCCTAACCCTAACACTAACCCTAACCTAACCCTAACCCTAACCCTAACCCTAACCCTAACCCTAACACTAACCCCTAACCCTTACCCTAACCCTAACCCTAACCCTAAGCATTACCCTAACCCTAACCCTAATCCTAACACTAACTATAACCCTAACCCTAACCCTAACCTTAACCCTAACCATAACCCTACCTAAACCTAACCCTAACCCTAACCCAAACCCTAACCCTAAACCTAACCCTAACCCTAAACGTAACCATAACACTAAACTCTCAACCCTAAACCTAATCCACCCTAAACCTTAAACAATCCTAAACCATAAACCTTAAACCCTAAACCCTAAATCTAACAATAAACCTAAACCTGACCCTAAATCTAACCCTAACCCTAACCCTAACCCTAACCCTAAACCTAACCCTGACCCTAACCCTAACACTAATCCTAACACTAACCATAACTCTAACCATAACCCTAACACTAACCTTAACCCTAACCCTAACCCTAACCCTAACCCTAACCCTAACCGTAACCATAATACTAAACTCTAAACCCTAAACCTAATCCACCCTAAACCTTAAACAATTCTAAACCATAAACTTTAAACTCTAAACCCTAA
>NC_137966.1:28358690-28373690 GCF_963924665.1 Micromys minutus | reverse complement strand
ACCCTAACCCTAACCGTAACCATAATACTAAACTCTAAACCCTAAACCTAATCTACCGTAAACCTTAAACAATCCTAAACCTTAAACCTTAAACCCTAAACCCTAAATCTAACAATAAACCTAAACCTAACCCTAAATCTAACCCTAACCCTAACCCTAACCCTAAACCTAAACCTGACCCTAACCCTAACACTAATGATAACACTAATCATAACACAAACCTATCCCTAACCCTAACCCTAAACCTAACCCTAAACCTCACACTATCCCTAATCTTAACACTAAACCCTAAACTTTAAATCTAACCCTAACCCTAACCCTACCCTTAACCCTAACACGAACCATATCCCTAAACCTAACTCTGACCCTAATCCTAACACTAACCCTATTTCTAATTCTAACCCTAACACTAATCCTAAACTAAAACCTAACCCCCTAATAATAACCCTAACACTAAACCTAACCCTAACCCTAACCCTAACCCTAACCCTAACACTAACCCCTAACCCCTAACACTAACCCTAACCCTAACCCCTAACCCTAACCCGAACCCTAACCCTAACCTTAACCCTAACCCTAACCCTAACCCTAACCCTATCCCTAACCCTAACCCTTACCCTAACACTAACACTAACCTTAACCCTAACCCTAACCTTAACCCTCACCCTAACCCTCACCTTAACCCTAAACCTAACCCTAACACTAACCCTAACACCCTAAATCCTAAACCCTAAACCCCGAAAAACCCTAAACACTAATTCCAAAAGCACCCTAAACCCTAAACAATAAACACTAAACGCTAAAAAACCCTAAACCCTAAACCCTAAACACCAAACACTAAACAAGCCTAAACCCTAAAACCATTAACACTATACCCTAAACAACCCTAAACCCTTAACACTAAACATTATACCCTACCCTAAAACACTATACAACCTTAAACCCTAAACCTTAAAATATCCTAAATCATAAATCCTGAACAACCCTAAACACTAAATCATAAACAACCCTAAAAAACCCTAAACAACTCTAAACGCTAAAACCTAAACAACCCTAAACATTAAACAATCTTAAACGCTAAACCCTATACCCTAAACCTAAACCACCCTAAAACTTAAACAATCCAAAACCCTAAACCTTAAACCATAAACCCTAAAATTTAAACCTTAAATCTGAGAATAACCATAACCCTAAACCTAACCCTAAACCTAAACCTAACCCTAACCCCAACCCTAACCTTAACCCCATAACCCTAACCCTAACCTAAAGCCTAACATAACCACATAACCCTAACTCTAACCCTAACTCTAACCCTAATGCTAACCCTAACCCTAACCCTAACCCTAACCCTAACCCCTTAACCTTAATCCCTAAATTCTAAACCCTGAACAACCATAAATCCTAAACCCTGAACAACCCTAAATCATAAACCCTGAATAACCCTAAACACTAACCTCTAAACAACCCTAAACAACCCTAATCACTAAACCATAAACAACCCTAAACACTAAATCCTTAACAACCCTATACCCTAAACCTTAAACACTAAACCGTAAATAACCCTAAACCCTAAACCATTAACACTATACCCTAAACAACACTAAACACTAAACCCAAAACAACCCTAAAACCTAAACCTTTAACACTAAACCTTAAACAACCCTAAACCCTAAACACTAAACCCTAAACAACCCTAAACTTTTAACCCTAAGCACTATACCCTAAACAACCCTAAACCTTAAACAATCCTAAACTCTAAACCCTAAACCCTTAACCTAAACCACCCTAAATCTTAAACAATCCTAAACCCTAAACCTTAAACCCTAAACACTAAACCCTAAACCCTAAACCTAACAATAACCATAACCCAAAACCTAACCCCTAACCCTTACCCTAACCCTAACCCTAACCCTAATCCTAACCCTAACCCTAACCCTAACCCTAACCCTAACCCTAAACCTAATCCTAACCCTAACCTTAACCCTAATCCTAACCCTAACCCTAACCCTAACCCTAACCGTAACCATAACACTAAACTCTAAACCCTAAACCTAATCCACCCTAAACCTTAAACAATCCTAAACCATAAACCTTAGACCCTAAATCCTAAATCTAACAATAAACCTAAACCTAACCCTAAATCTAACCCTAACCCTAACCCTAACCCTAAACCCTCCCTGACTTTAACCCTAACCCTAACCCTAACCCTAACACTAAACCTAACCCTGACCCTAATCCTAATACTAAACCTATTTCTAATTCTAACCCTAACACTAATCCTAAACTTAAACCTAACACCCTAATAATAACCCTAACCCTAACACTAACCCTAACCCCTAACCCTAACCCTATCCCTAACCCTAACCTAACCCTAACCCTAACCCTAACCCTAACACAAACCCTAACACTAACCTTCTAACTTTTACCATAACCCTAACCCTAACCCTAACCCTAACCCTTACCATAACCCTAACCCTAACCCTAACCCCATCCCTAACCCTAACCCTAACCGTAACCATAACACTAAATTCTAAACCCTAAACCTAATCCACCCTAAACCTTAAACAATCCTAAACCATAAATCTTAAACCCTAAACCCTAAATCTAACAATATACCTAAACCTAACCCTAAATCTAACCCTAACCCTATCCCTAACCCTAAACCTATCATGACCCTAACCCTAACCCTAATCCTAACACTAACCATAACCCTAACCCTAACATTAACCCTAACCTTAACCCTAACCCTAACCCTAACCCTAACCCTAACTCTAACCCTAACCCTAACCCTAACTGTAACCATAATACTAAACACTAAACCCTAAACCTAATCTACCCTAAACCTTAAACAATCCTAAACCTTAAACCTTAAACCCTAAACCCTAAATCTAACAATAAACCTAAACCTAACCCTAAATCTAACCCTAACCCTAACCCTAACCCTAAACCTAAACCTGACCCTAACCCTAACACTAATTATAACACTAATCATAACCCAAACACTATCCCTAACCCTAACCCTAAACCTAACCCTAAACCTCACACTATCCCTAAACTTAACACTAAACCCTAAACTTTAAATCTAACCCTAACCCTAACCCTACCCTTAACCCTAACCCTAACCATATCCCTAAACCTAACCCTGACCCTAATCCTAACACTAACCCTATTTCTAATTCTAACCATAACACTAATCCTAAACTTAAACCTAACCCCCTAATAATAACCCTAACACTAAACCTAACCCTAACCCTAACCCTAACCCTAACCCTAACACTAACCCCTAACCCCTAACACTAACACTAACCCTAACCCCTAACCCTAACCCTACCCCTAACCCTAACCTTAACCCTAACCCTAACACTAACCCTAAACCTATCCCTAACCCTAACCCTTACCCTAACACTAACACTAACCTTAACCCTAACCCTAACCTTAACCCTCACCCTAACCCTCACCTTAACCCTAAACCTAACCCTAACACTAACCCTAACACCCTAAATCCTAAACCCTAAACCCTGAAAAACCCTAAACACTAATTCCAAAAGCACCCTAAACCCTAAACTATAAACACTAAAAGCTAAAAAACCCTAAACCCTAAACCCTAAACACTAAACACTAAACAAGCCTAAACCCTAAAACCATTAACACTATACCCTAAACAACCCTAAACCCTTAACACTAAACATTATACCCTAAACCCTAAAACACTATACAACCTTAAACCCTAAACCTTAAAATATCCTAAATCATAAATCCTGAACAACCCTAAACACTAAATCCTAAACAACCCTAAAAAACCCTAAACAACTCTAAACCCTAAAACCTAAACAACCCTAAACATTAAACAATCTTAAACGCTAAACCATATACCCTAAACCTAAACCACCCTAAAACTTAAACAATCCTAAACCCTAAACCTTAAACCATAAACCATAAAATTTAAACCTTAAATCTGAGAATAACCATAACCCTAACCCTAACCCTAAACCTAAACCTAACCCTAACCCCAACCCTAACCTTAACCCCATAAACCTAACCCTAACCTTAAGCCTAACATAACCACATAACCCTAACTCTAACCCTAACTCTAACCCTAATGCTAACCCTAACCCTAACCCTAACCCTAACCCTAACCCCTTAACCTTAATCCCTAAATCCTAAACCCTGAACAACCATAAATCCTAAACCCTGAACAACCCTAAATCATAAACCATGAATAACCCTAAACACTAACCTCTAAACAACCCTAAACAACCCTAATCACTAAACCATAAACAATTCTAAACACTAAATCCTAAACAACCCTATACCCTAAACCTTAAACACTAAACCCTAAATAACTCTAAACCCTAAACCATTAACACTATACCCTAAACAACACTAAACACTAAACCCAAAACAACCCTAAAACCTAAACCTTAAACACTAAACCTTAAACAACCCTAAACCCTAAACACTAAACCCTAAACAACCCTAAACTTTTAACCCTAAACACTATACCCTAAACAACCCTAAACCTTAAACAATCCTAAACTCTAAACCCTAAACCCTTAACCTAAACCACCCTAAACCTTAAACAATCCTAAACCCTAAACCTTAAACCCTAAACACTAAACCCTAAACCCTTAACCTAACAATAACCATAACCCTAACCCTAACCCCTAACCCTTACACTAACCCTAACCCTAACCCTAATCTTAACCCTAACCCTACCCCTAACCCTAACCCTAACCCTAACCCTAACCCTAAACCTAAACCTAATCCTAACCCTAACCTTAACCCTAATCCTAACCCTAACCCTAACCCTAACCCTAACCGTAACCATAACACTAAACTCTAAACCCTAAACCTAATCCACCCTAAACCTTAAAAAATCTTAAACCATAAACCTTAGAACCTAAATCCTAAATCTAACAATAAACCTAAACCTAACCCTAAATCTTACCCTAACCCTAACCCTAACCCTAAACCCTCCCTGACGCTAACCCTCACCCTAACACTAACCCTAACCCTAAACCTAACCCTGACCCTAATCCTAACACTAACCCTATTTCTAATTCTAACCCTAACACTCATCCTAAACTTAAACCTAACCCCCTAATAATAACCCTAACCCTAACACTAACACTAACCCCTAACCCTAACCCTAACCCTAACCCTAACCCTAACCTAACCCTAACCCTAACCCTAACCCTAACCCTAACACTAACCCCTAACCCTTACTCTAACACTAACCCTAACCCTAACCCTAACCATTACCCTAACCCTAACCCTAACCCTAACCCTAACACTAACCGTAACCATAACACTAAACTCTAAACCCTAAACCTAATCCACCCTAAACCTTAAACAATCCTAAACCATAAACCTTAAACCCTAAAAGCTAAATCTAACAATAAACCTAAACCTGACCCTAAATCTAACCCTAACCCTAACCCTAACCCTAACCCTAACCCTAAACCTAACCCTGACCCTAACCCTAACCCTAATCCTAACACTAACCATAACCATAACTCTAACCCTAACTCTAATCCTAACTCTAACCCTAATGCTAACCCTAACCCTAACCCTAACCCTAACTCTAACCCTAACCCTGACCCTAACACTAACCCTAATCCTAACACTAACCATAACCCAAACACTAACACTAACCCTAACCCTAAACCTAACCCTAACCTTAAACCTCACACTATCCCTAATCCTAACACTAAACCCTAAACTTTAAATCTAACCCTAACCCTAACCCTTCCCTTAACCGTAACCCTAAACCTATCCCTAAACCTAACCCTGACCCTAATCCTAACACTAAACCTATTTCTAATTCTAACCCTAACACTAATCCTAAACTTAAACCTAACCCCCTAATAATAAGCCTAACACTAAACCTAACCCTTACCCTAACCCTAACCCTTACCCTAACCCTAACCCCTAACTCCTAACACTAACCCTGACCCTAACCCCTAACCCTAACCCTAACCCTAACCTAACCCTAACCCTAACCCTAACCCTATCCCTAACCCTAACCCTTACCCTAACACTAACACTAACCTTAACCCTAACCCTAACCTTAACCCTCACCCTAACCCTCACCCTAACCCTCACCCTAACCCTAAACCTAACCCTAACCCTAACCCTAACACCCTAAATCCTAAACCCTAAACCCAGAAAAACCCTAAACACTAATTCCAAAAGCACCCTAAACCCTAAACTCTAAACACTAAACGCTAAAAAACCCTAAACCCTAAACCTTAAACACTAAACCCTAAACAAGCCTAAACCTTAAAACCATTAACACTATACCCTAAACAACCCTAAACCCTTAACACTAAACATTATAGCCTAAACCCTAAAACACTATACAACCTTAAACCCTAAACCTTAAAATATCCTAAATCATAAATCCTGAACAACCCTAAACACTAAATCATAAACAACCCTAAAAAAACATAAACAACTCTAAACGCTAAAACATAAACAACCCTAAACATTAAACAATCTTAAACGCTAAACCCTATACCCTAAACCTAAACCACCCTAAAACTTAAACAATCCTAAACCCTAAACCTTAAACCATAAACCCTAATTTTTAAACCATAAATCTAAGAATAACCATAACCCTAACCCTAACCCTAAACCTAAACCTAACCCTAACCCCAACCCTAACCTTAATCCCATAAACCTAACCCTAACCTTAAGCCTAACATAACCACATAACCCTAACCCTAACCCTCACCCTAACCCTAACCATAACCCTAACACTAACCCTAACCCTAACCCTAACCTCTAACCCCTAACACTAACCCTAACCCTAACCCTAACCCTAACCCTAACCCTAACCCTAACCTTAACCCTAACCCTAACCTTAACCCTAACACTAACCCTAACCCCTAACCCTTACCCTAACCCTAACCATAACCCTAACCCTAAACCTAACCATAAACCTAACCTTAACCCTAATCCTAACCCTAACCCTAACCCTAATCCTAACCATAACCATAACACTAAACTCTAAACCCTAAACCTAATCCACCCTAAACCTTAAACAATCCTAAACCATAAACCGTAGACCCTAAACCCTAAATCTAACAATAAACCTAAACCTAACCCTAAATCTAACCCTAACCCTAAACCCTCCCTGACCCTAACCCTAACCCTAACCCTAACCCTAACCCTAAACCTAACCCTGACCCTAATCCTAACACTCAACCTATTTCTAATTCTAACCCTAACACTAATCCTAAACTTAAACCTAACCCCCTAATAATAACACTAACCCTAACACTAATCCTAAGCCCTAACCCTAACCTAACCCTACCACTAACCTAACCCTAACCCTAACCCTAACCCAAACCCTAAAACTAACCCCCTAACTTTTACCCTAACCCTAGCCCTAACCCTAACCCTTACCATAACCCTAACCCTAACCCTAACCCCATCCCTAACCCTAACCCTAACCGTAACCATAACACTAAACTCTAAACCCTAAACCTAATCCACCCTAAACCTTAAACAATCCTATACCATAAACCTTAAACCCTAAACCCTAAATCTAACAATAAACCTAAACCTAACCCTAAATCTAACCCTAACCCTATCCCTAACCCTAAACCTAACCCTGACCCTAACCCTAATTTAATCCTAACACTAACCATAACCCTACCCCTAACATTAACCCTAACCTTAACCCTAACCCTAACCCTAACCCTAAACGTAACCCTAACTCTAACCCTAACCCTAACCCTAACCGTAACCATAATACTAAACTTTAAACCCTAAACCTAATCCACCCTAAACCTTAAACAATCCTAAACCATAAACCTTAAACCCTAAACCCTAAATCTAACAATAAACCTAAACCTAACCCTAAATCTAACCCTAACCCTAACCCTAACCCGAAACCTAAACCTGACCCTAACCCTAACCCTAATCCTAACACTAATCATAACCCAAACACTATCCCTAACCCTAACCCTAAACCTAACCCTAAACCTCACACTATTCTTAATCCTAACACTAAACCCTAAACTTTAAATCTAATCCTAACCCTAACCCTACCCTTAACCTTAACCCTAACCCTATCCCTAATCCTAACCCTGACCCTAATCCTAACACTAACCCTATTTCTAATTCTAACCCTAACACTAATCCTTAACTATAACCTAACCCCCTAATAATAACCCTAACACTAAACCTAACCCTAACCCTAACCCTAACCCTAACCGTAACCCTAACACTAACCCCTAACCCCTAACACTAACCCTAACCCTAACCCCTAACCCTAAACCCTAACCCTAACCCTAACCCTAACCCTAACCCTAACCCTAACCCTATCCCTAACCCTAACCCTTACCCTAACACTAACACTAACCTTAACCCTAACCCTAACCTTAACCCTTACCCTAACCCTCACCTTAACCCTAAACCTAACCCTAACACTAACCCTAACACCCTAAATCCTAAACCCTAAACCCCGAAAAACCCTAAACACTAATTCCAAAAGCACCCTAAACCCTAAACTATAAACACTAAACGCTAAAAAACCCTAAACCCTAAACCCTAAACACTAAACCCTAAACAAGCCTAAACCCTAAAACCATTAACACTATACCCTAAACAACCCTAAACCCTTAACACTAAACATTATACCCTAAACCCAAAAACACTATACAACCTTAAACCCTAAACCTTAAAATATCCTAAATCATAAATCCTGAACAACCCTACACAAAATCATAAACAACCCTAAAAACCCCTAAACAACTCTAAACGCTAAAACATAAACAACCCTAACCATTAAACAATCTTAAACGCTAAATTCTATACCCTAAACCTAAACCACCCTAAAACTTAAACAATCCTAAACCCTAAACCTTAAACCATAAACCCTAAATTTTAAACCATAAATCTAAGAATAACCATAACCCTAACCCTAACCCTAACCCTAAACCTAACCCTGACCCCAACCCTAACCTTAACCCCATAACCCTAACCCTAACCTTAACCCTAACATAACCCCATAACCCTAACTCTAACCCTAACTCTAACCCTAATGCTAACCCTAACCCTAACCCTAACCCTAAACCCTTAACCTTAATCCCTAAATCCTAAACCCTGAACAACCATAAATCCTAAACCCTGAACAACCCTAAATCATAAACCCTGAATAACCCTAAACACTAACCTCTAAACAACCCTAAACAACCCTAATCACTAAACCATAAACAACCCTAAACACTAAACCCTAAACAACCCTATACCCTAAACCTTAAACACTAAACCCTAAATAACCCTAAACCCTAAACCATTAACACTATACCCTAAACAACACTAAACACTAAACCCAAAACAACCCTAAAAACTAAACCTTAAACACTAAACTTTAAACAACCCTAAACCCTAAACACTAAACCCTAAACAACCCTAAACTTTTAACCCTAAACACTATACCCTAAACAACCCTAAAACTTAAACAATCCTAAACTCTAAACCCTAAACCCTTAACCTAAACCACCCTAAATCTTAAACAATCATAAACCCTAAACCTTAAACCCTAAACACTAAACCCTAAACCCTAAACCTAACAATAACCATAACCCTAACCCTAACCCCTAACCCTTACCCTAACCCTAACCCTAACCCTAATCCTAACCCTAACCCTAACCCTAACCCTAACCCTAACCCTAACCCTAAACCTAATCCTAACCCTAACCTTAACCCTAATCCTAACCCTAACCCTAACCCTAACCCTAACCGTAACCATAACACTAAACTCTAAACCCTAAACCTAATCCACCATAAACCTTAAACAATCCTAAACCATAAACCTTAGACCCTAAATCCTAAATCTAACAATAAACCTAAACCTAACCCTAAATCTAACCCTAACCCTAACCCTAACCCTAAACCCTCCCTGACCCTAACCCTAACCCTAACCCTAACCCTAAACCTAACCCTGACCCTAATCCTAACACTAACCCTATTTCTAATTCTAACCCTAACACTAATCCTAAACTTAAACCTATCCCCCTAATAATAACCCTAACCCTTTCACTAACCCCAACCCCTAACCCTAACCCTAACCCTAACCCTAACCTAACCCTAACCCTAACCCTAACCCTAACCCTAACCTAACCTTAACCCTAACCCTAAATCTAACACAAACCCTAACACTAACCCCCTAACTTTTACCCTAACCCTAACCCTAACCCTAACCGTAACCATAACACTAAACTCTAAACCCTAAACCTAATCCACCCTAAACCTTAACCAATCCTAAACCATAAACCTTAAACCCTAAACCCTAAATCTAAAAATAAACCTAAACCTAACCCTAAATCTAACACTAACCCTATACCTAACCCTAATCCTAACCTTGACCCTAACCCTAACCCTAATCCTAACACTAACCATAACCCTAACCCTAACACTAACCTTAACCTTAACACTAACCCTAACCCTAACCCTAACCCTAAACCCTAACTCTAACCCTAACCCTAACCCTAACCGTAACCATAATACTAAACTCTAAACCCTAAACCTAATCCACCCTTAAACTTAAACAATCCTAAACCATAAACGTTTAACCCTAAACCCTAAATCTAACAATAAACCTAAACCTAACCCTAAATCTAACCCTAACCCTAACCCTAACCCTAAACCCTCCCTGACCCTAACCCTAACCCTAACCCTAACCCTAAACCTAACCCTGACCCTAATCCTAACACTAACCCTATTTCTAATTCTAACCCTAACACTAATCCTAAACTTAAACCTAACCCCCTAATAATAACCCTAACCCTTTCACTAACCCTAACCCCTAAACCTAACCCTAACCCTAACCCTAACCCTAACCTAACCCTAACCCTAACCCTAACCCTAACCATAACCTAACCTTAACCCTAACCCTAAATCTAACACAAACCCTAACACTAACCCCCTAATTTTACTCTAACCCTAACCCTAACCATAAACCTAACCCTTACCATAACCCTAACCCTAACTCTAACCCCATCACTAACCCTAACCCTAACCGTAACCATAACACTAAACTCTAAACCCTAAACCTAATCCACCCTAAACCTTAAACAATCCTAAACCATAAACCTTAAACCCTAAACCCTAAATCTAACAATAAACCTAAACCTAACCCTAAATCTAACCCTAACCCTATCCCTAACCCTAAACCTAACCCTGACCCTAACCCTAACACTAACCATAACCCTAACCCTAACACTAACCCTAACCTTAACCCTAACCCTAACCCTAACCCTAACCCTAACCCTAACTCTAACCCTAACCCTAACCCTAACCGTAACCATAATACTAAACTCTAAACCCTAAACCTAATCCACCCTTAAACTTAAACAATCCTAAACCATAAACCTTTAACCCTAAACCCTAAATCTAACAATAAACCTAAACCTAACCCTAAATCTAACCCTAACCCTAACCCTAAACATAAACCTGACCCTAACCCTAATCCTAATCCTAACACTAATCATAACCCAAACACTAACCCTAACCCTAACCATAAACCTAACCCTAAACCTCACCCTATCCCTAATCCTAACACTAAACCTTAAACTTCAATTCTAACCCTAACCCTAACTCTACCCTTAACCCTAACCCTAACCATATTTCTAAACCTAACCCTGACCCTAATCCTAACACTAACTCTATTTCTAATTCTAACCCTAACACTAATCCTAATCTAAAACCTAACCCCCTAATAATAACCCTAACACTAAACCTAACCCTAACCCTAACCCTAACCCTAACCCTAACACTAACCCCTAACCCCTAACACTAACCCTAACCCAAACCCCTAACCCTAACCCTAACCCTAACCCTAACCTTAACCCTAACCCTAACCCTAACCCTAACCCTATCCCTAACCCTAACCCTTACTCTAACAATAACACTAACCTTAACCCTAACCCTAACCTTAACCCTCACCCTAACCCTCACCTTAACCCTAAACCTAACCCTAACACTAACCCTAACACCCTAAATCCTAAACCCTAAACCCCGAAAAACCCTAAACACTAATTCCAAAAGCACCCTAAACCCTAAACTATAAACACTAAACGCTAAAAAACCCTAAACCCTAAACCCTAAACACTAAAACCTAAACAAGCCTAAACCCTAAAACCATTAACACTATACCCTAAACAACCCTAAGCCCTTAACCCTAAACATTATACCCTAAACCCTAAAACACTATACAACCTTAAACCCTAAACCTTAAAATATCCTAAATCATAAATCCTGAACAACCCTAAACACTAAATTATAAACAACCCTAAAAAACCCTAAACAACTCTAAACGCTAAAACCTAAACAACCCTAACCATTAAACAATCTTAAACGCTAAATTTTGTACCCTAAACCTAAACCACCCTAAAACTTAAACAATCCTAAACCCTAAACCTTAAACCATAAACCCTAAATTTTAAACCATAAATCTAAGAATAACCATAACCCTAACCCTAACCCTAAACCTAAACCTAACCCTAACCCCAACCCTAACCTTAACCCCATAACCCTAACCCTAACCTTAAGCCTAACATAACCCCATAACCCTAACTCTAAACCTAACTCTAACCCTAATGCTAACCCTAACCCTAACCCCTTAACCTTAATCCCTAAATCCTAAACCCTGAACAACCATAAATCCTAAGCCCTGAACAACCCTAAATCATAAACCCTGAATAACCCTAAACACTAACCTCTAAACAACCCTAAACAACCCTAATCACTAAACCATAAACAACCCTAAACACTAAACCCTAAACAACCCTATACCTTAAACATTAAACACTAAACCCTAAATAACCCTAAACCCTAAACCATTAACACTATACCCTAAACAACACTAAACACTAAACCCAAAAAACCCTAAAACCTAAACCTTAAACACTAAACCGTAAACAACCCTAAACCCTAAACACTAAACCCTAAACAACCCTAAACTTTTAACCCTAAACACTATACCCTAAACAACCCTAAACCTTAAAAATCCTAAACTCTAAACCCTAAACCCTTAACCTAAACCACCCTAAATCTTAAACAATCCTAAACCCTAAACCTTAAACCCTAAACACTAAACCCTAAACCCTAAACCTAACAATAACCATAAACCTAACCCTGAACCCTAACCCTTACCCTAACCCTAACCCTAACCCTAATCCTAACCATAACCCTAACCCTAACCCTAACCCTAACCCTAACCCTAACCCTAAACCTAACTTTAACCTTAACCCTAATCCTAACCCTAACCCTAACCCTAAGCGTAACCCTAAACCTAAACCTAATCCTAACCCTAACCCTAACCCTAACCCTAAAGCTAACCCTAACCCTAACCCTAAACCTAATCCTAACCCTAACCTTAACCCTAATCCTAACCCTAACCATAACCCTAACCGTAACCAAAACACTAAACTCTAAACCCTAAACCTAATCCACCCTAAACCTTAAACAATCCTAAACCATAAACCTTAGACCCTAAATCCTAAATCTAACAATAAACCTAAACCTAACCCTAAATCTAACCCTAACCCGAACCCTAACCCTAAACCCTCCCTGACCCTAACCTTAACCCTAACCCTAAACCTAACCCTGACCCTAATCCTAACACTAAACCTATTTCTAATTCTAACCCTAACACTAATCCTAAACTTAAACCTAACCCCCTAATAATAACCCTAACCCTTTCACTAAACCTAACCCCTAACCCTAACCCTAACCCTAACCCTAACCCTAACCCTAACCCTAACCTAACCCTAACACTAACCCTAACCCTAACCCTAACCCTAACCTAACCCTAACCCTAACCCTCACCCTAACACAAACCTTAACACTAACCCCCTAACTTTTACCCTAACCCTAACCCTAACCCTAAACCTAACCCTGACCATAACCCTAACCCTAACCCTAACCCCATCCCTAACCCTAACCCTAACCGTAACCATAACACTAAACTCTAAACCCTAAACCTAATTCACCCTAAACCTTAAACAATCCTAAACCATAAACCTTAATCCCTAAACCCTAAATCTAACAATAAACCTAAACCTAACCCTAAATCTAAACCTAACCCTATCCCTAACCCTAAACCTAACCCTGACCCTAACCCTAACCCTAATCCTAACACTAACCATAACCCTAACCCTAACAGTAACCCTAACCTTAACCCTAACCCTAACCCTAACCCTAACCCTAACTCTAACCCTAACTCTAACACTAATCGTAACCATAATACTAAACTCTAAACCCTAAACCTAATCCACCCTTAAACTTAAACAATCCTAAACCATAAATCTTAAACCCTAAACCCTAAATCTAACAATAAACCTAAACCTAACCCTAAATCTAACCCTAACCCTAACCCTAACCCTAAACATAAACCTGACCCTAACCCTAATCCTTATCCTAACACTAATCATAACCCAAACACTAACCCTAACCCTAACCCTAAACCTAACCCTAAACCTCACACTATCCCTAATCCTAACACTAAACCCTAAACTTTAATTCTAACCCTAACCCTAACCCTACCCTTAACCCTAACCCTAACCATATTTCTAAACCTAACCCTGACCCTAATCCTAACACTAAACCTATTTCTAATTCTAATCCTAACACTAATCCTAAACAAAAACCTAACCCCCTAATAATAACCCTAACACTAAACCTAACCCTAACCCTAACCCTAACCCTAACACTAACCCCTAACCCCTAACACTAACCCTAACCCAAACCCCTAACCCTAACCATAATCCTAACCCTTACCTTAACCCCATAACCCTAACCCTAACCTTAAGCTTAACATAACCCCATAACCCTAACTCTAACCCTAACTCTAACCCTAATGCTAACCCTAACCCTAACCCTAACCCTAACCCTAACCCCTTAACCTTAATCCCTAAATCCTAAACCCTGAACAACCATAAATCCTAAACCCTGAACAACCCTAAATCATAAACCCTGAATAACCCT
>NC_137966.1:28336190-28351190 GCF_963924665.1 Micromys minutus | reverse complement strand
AAACCCTAAACCCTTAACCTAAACCACCCTAAATCTTAAACAATCCTAAACCCTAAACCTTAAACCCTAAACACTAAACCCTAAACCCTAACCCTAACCATAACCCTAACCCTAACCTAACCCTAACCCTAACCGTAACCCTAACCTAACCCTAACCCTAACCCTAACCCTAACCCTAACACTAACCTTAACCATAACACTAAACTCTAAACCCTAAACCTAATCCACCCTAAACTTTAAACAATCCTAAACCATAAACCTTAAACCCTAAACCCTAAATCTAACAATAAACCTAAACCTGAACCTAAATCTAACCCTAACCCTAACCCTAACCCTAAACCTAACACTGACCCTAACCGTAACCCTAATCTTAACACTAACCATAACCTTAACCCTAACCCTAACCCTAACCTTAACCCTAACCCTAACCCTAACCCTAACCCTAACCCTAACCCTAACCCCTTAACCTTAATCCCTAAATCCTAAACTCTGAACAACCATAAATCCTAAACCCTAAACAACCCTAAATCATAAACCCTGAATAACCCTAAACACTAACCTCTAAACAACCCTAAACAACCCTAATCACTAAACCATAAACAACCCTAAACACTAAACCCTAAACAACCCTATACCCTAAACCTTAAACACTAAACCCTAAATAACCCTAAACCCTAAACCATTAACACTATACCCTAAACAACACTAAACACTAATCCCAAAACAACCCTAAAACCTAAACCTTAAACACTAAAACTTAAACAACCCTAAACCCTAAACACTAAAGCCTAAACAACCCTAAACTTTTAACCCTAAACACTATACCCTAAAAAACCCTAAACCTTAAACAATCCTAAAGTCTAAACCCTAAACCCTTAACCTAAACAACCCTAAATCTTAAACAATCCTAAACCCTAAACCTTAAACCCTAAACACTAAACCCTAAACCCTAAACCTAACAATAACCATAACCCTAACCCTAACCACTCACCCTTAACCTAACCCTAACCCTAACCCTAATCCTAACCCTAACCCTAACCCTAACCCTAACCCTAACCTTAACCCTAAACCTAATCCTAACCCTAACCTTAACCCTAATCCTAACCCTAACCCTAACCCTAACCCTAACCGTAACCATAACACTAAACTCTAAACCCTAAACCTAATCCACCCTAAACCTTAAACAATCCTAAACCATAAACCTTAGACCCTAAATCCTAAATCTAACAATAAACCTAAACCTAACCCAAACTCTAACCCTAACCCTAACCCTAACTCTCAACCCTCCCTGACCCTAACCCTAACCCTAACCCTAACCCTAAATCTAACCCTGACCCTAATCCTAACACTAACCCTATTTCTAATTCTAACCCTAACACTAATCCTAAACTTAAACCTAACCCCCTAATAATAACCCTAACCCTAACACTAACCCTATCCCCTAACCCTAACCCTAACCCTAACCCTAAACCTAACCCTAACACTAACCCCTAACCCTAACCCTAACCCTAACCCTAACCCTATCCATTACCCTAACCCTAACCCTAACCCTTACCCTAACACTAACCGTAACCATAACACTAAACTCTAAACAATAAAACTAATCCACCCTAAAACTTAAACAATCCTAAACCATAAACCTTAAACCCTAAACCCTAAATCTAACAATAAACCAAACCTGACCCTAAATCTAACCCTAACCCTAACCCTAAACCTAACCATGACCCTAACCCTAACCCTAATCCTAACACTAAACATAACCCTAACCCTAACCCTAACCCTAACCTTAACTCTAACCCTAACCCTAACCCCAACCCTAACCTTAACCCTAACCCTAACCCCTTAACCTAATCCCTAAATCCTAAACCATGAACAACCATAAATCCTAAACCCTGAACAACCCTAAATCATAAACCCTGAATAACCCTAAACACTAACCTCTAAACAACCCTTAACAACCCCAATCACTAAACCATAAACAACCCTAAACACTAAACCCTAAACAACCCTATACCCTAAACCTTAAACACTAAACCCTAAATAACCCTAAACCCTAAACCATTAACACTATACCCTAAACAACACTAAACACTAAACCCAAAACAACCCTAAAACCTAAACCTTAAACACTAAACCTTAAACAACCCTAAACCCTAAACACTAAACCCTAAATAACCCTAAACTTTTAACCCTAAACACTATACCCTAAACACCCCTAAACCTTAAACAATCCTAAACTCTAAACCCTAAACCCTTAACCTAAACCACCCTAAATCTTAAACAATCCTAAACCCTAAACCTTAAACCCTAAACACTAAACCCTAAACCCTAAACCTAACAATAACCATAACCCTAACCCTAACCCCTAACCCTTACCCTAACCCTAACCCTAACCCTAATCCTAACCCTAACCCTAACCCTAACCCTAACCCTAAACCTAACCCTAACCCTAACCCTAAACCTAATCCTAACCCTTACCCTAACCCTAACTTTAACCCTAACCCTAATCCTATCACTAAACCCTAAACCCTAAACCTAACCCTAACCCTAAAACTAAACTTTAAATCCTAAACCTAATCTACCCTAAACCTTAAACAATCCTAAACCCTAAACCCTGAACCCTAAACCTAACCCTAACCCAAACCCTAACACTAACCATAACCCTAACACTATATTGTAAACCCTAAATTTAAGTTAGGATAAACCTTAAACAATCCTAAACCCTAAACCTTAAACTCTAAACCTAACAATTACCATAACCCTAACCCTAATCCTAACCCTAACCCTAACCCTAAACGTAACCCTAACACTAAACTTAACCCTAACCCTAACCCTAACGCTAAACCTAACACTAACACTAAACCTAATCCTAACCCTAAACCTAACCCTAAACCTGACCCTAACCCTAACCCTAACCCTAACCCTAATCCTAACTCTAACCCTAATCCTAACAATAAACCTAAACCTAACCCTAACCCTAACCCTAACCCTAAACCTAACACTAACCTTAACCCTAACCCTAACCCTAACCCTAACAGTAATCCCTAAACCCTAAACCTAACCCTAACGATATCCCAAACACAAAACTCTAAACCCTAAAAATAATCCACCCTAAACCTTAAACTATCCTAAATCCTAAACCTTTACCCTAAACCCTAAACCCTAAACCTAACAATATCCATGACCCTAAACGTAACCCTAAACCTAACCCTAACCCTAACCCTAATCCGAACACTAAACCCTAAACCCTAAACCCTAAACCTAAGCCTAACATTAACACTAAACTCTAAACCCAAAACCTAATCTACCCTAAACCTTAAACAATCCTAAACCCAAAACCTTAGACCCTAAACACTAAACCCTAAACCCAACATTAAACCTAACCCTAACCCTAACCCTAACCCTAACCCTAAACCTAACCCTAACCTTAAGCCTAACCATAAACCTAACCCTAATCCTAAACCTGACCTTAACCCTAACCCTAACCCTAAACCTAACAATAAACATAATCATAATCCTTACTCTAACCCTAAACCTAACCCTAACCGTAACCCTAACCCTAATACTAACCGTAACACTAACCCTAAATCTAACAATAAACCTAAACCTAACCCTAAATCTAACCCTAACCCTAACCCTAACCATAAATCTAACAATAAACCTAAACCTAACCCTAAATCTAACCCTAACCCTAACCCTAACCCTAAACCTAATCCTAACACTAACCATAACCCAAACACTAACCCTAACCCTAACCCTAAACCTAACCCTAACCCTAAACCTCACACTAACCCTAATCCTAACACTAAACCTTAAACTTTAAATCTAACCCTAACCCTAACCCTACCCCTAACCCTAACCCTAACCCTATCCCTAAACCTAACCCTGACCCTAATCCTAACACTAACCCTATTTCTAATTCTAACCCTAACACTAATCCTAAATTTAAACCTAACCCCCTAATAATAACCCTAACACTAAACCTAACCCTAACCCTAACCCTAAACCTAACCCTAAAACTCACACTATCCCTATTCCTAACACTAAACCCTAAACTTTAAATCTAACCCTAACCCTAACCCTACCCTTAACCCTAACCCTAACCATATCCCTAAACCTAACCCTGACCCTAATCCTAACACTAACCCCATTTCTAATTCTAACCCTAACACTAATCCTAAACTAAAACCTAACCCCCTAATAATAACCCTAACACTAAACCTAACCCTAAGCCTAACCCTAACACTAACCCTAACACTAACCCCTAACCCCTAACACTAACCCTAATCCTAACCCCTAACCCTAACCCTAACCCTAACCCTAACCTTAACCGTAACCCTAACCCTAACCCTAACCCTATCCCTAACCCTAACCCTTACCCTAACACTAACACTAACCTTAACCCTAACCCTAACCTTAACCCTCACCCTAACCCTCAT
Source organism: Micromys minutus (assembly GCF_963924665.1). Classification (NCBI taxonomy): domain Eukaryota; kingdom Metazoa; phylum Chordata; class Mammalia; order Rodentia; family Muridae; genus Micromys; species Micromys minutus. Next base: position 28,346,751 of record NC_137966.1, on the reverse strand, counting down.
TTTAACCCTAAACCTAACCCTAACACTAAACCTAACACCCTAAATCCTAAACCGAAAACCCCGAAAAACCCTAAACACTAATTCTAAAAGCACCCTAAACCCTAAACTATAAACACTAAACGCTAAAAAACCCTATACCCTAAACCCTAAACACTAAACACTAAACAAGCCTAAACCCTAAAACCATTAACACTATACCCTAAACAACCCTAAACCCTTAACCCTAAACATTATACCCTAAACCCTAAAACACTATACAACCTTAAACCCTAAACCATAAAATATCCTAAATCATAAATCCTGAACAACCCTAAACACTAAATCATAAACAACCCTAAAAAACCCTAAATAACTCTAAACGCTAAAACCTAAACAACCCTAAACATTAAACAATCTTAAACGCTAAACCCTATACCCTAAACCTAAACCACCCTAAAACTTAAACAATCCTAAACCCTAAACCTTAAACCATAAACCCTAAATTTTAAACCATAAATCTAAGAATAATCATAACCCTAACACTAAACCTAAACCTCACCCTAACCCCAACCCTAACCTTAACCCCATAACCCTAACCCTAACCTTAAGCCTAACATAACCCCATAACCCTAACTCTAACCCTAACTCTAACCCTAATGCTAACCCTAACCCTAACCCTAACCCTAACCCTAACCCCTTAACCTTAATCCCTAAATCCTAAACCCTGAACAACCATAAATCCTAAACCGTGAACAACCCTAAATCATAAACCCTGAATAACCATAAACACTAACCTCTAAACAACCCTAAACAACCCTAATCACTAAACCATAAACAACCCTAAACACTAAATCCTAAACAACCCTATACCCTAAACCTTAAACACTAAACCCTAAATAACCCTATACCCTAAACCATTAACACTATACCCTAAACAACACTAAACACTAAACCCAAAACAACCCTAAAACCTAAACCTTAAACACTAAACCTTAAACAACCCTAAACCCTAAACACTAAACCCTAAACAACCCTAAACTTTTAACCCTAAACACTATACCCTAAACAACCCTAAACCTTAAACAATCCTAAACTCTAAACCCTAAACCCTTAACCTAAACCACCCTAAATCTTAAACAATCCTAAACCCTAAACCTTAAACCCTAAACACTAAACCCTAAACCCTAAACCTAACAATAACCATAACCCCAACCCTAACCCCTAACCCTTACCCTAACCCTAACCCTAACCCTAATCCTAACCCTAACCCTAACCCTAACCCTAACCCTAACCCTAACCCTAACCCTAAACCTAAACCTAATCCTAACCCTAACCTTAACCCTAATCCTAACCCTAACCCTAACCCTAACCCTAACCGTAACCATAACACTAAACCCTAAACCCTAAACCTAATCCACCCTAAACCTTAAACAATCCTAAACCATAAACCTTAGACCCTAAATCCTAAATCTAACAATAAACCTAAACCTAACCCTAAATCTTACCCTAACCCTAAACCTAACCCTAAACCCTCCCTGACCCTAACCCTCACCCTAACCCTAACCCTAACCCTAAACCTAACCCTGACCCTAATCCTAACACTAACCCTATTTCTAATTCTAACCCTAACACTAATCATAAACTTAAACCTAACCCCCTAATAATAAACCTAACCCTAACACTAACCCTAACGCCTAACCCTAACCCTAACCCTAACCCTAACCCTAACCCTAACCTAACCCTAACCCTAACCCTAACCCTAACCCTAACACTAACCCCTAACCCTTACCCTAACTCTAACCCTAACCCTAAACCTAACTCTAACCATTACCCTAACCCTAACCCTAACCCTAACCCTAACCCTAACCCTAACACTAACCGTAACCATAACACTAAACTCTAAACCCTAAACCTGATCCACCCTAAACCTTAAACAATCCTAAACCATAAACCTTAAACCCTAAACCCTAAATCTAACAATAAACCTAAACCTGACCCTAAATCTAACCCTAACCCTAACCCTAACCCTAAACCTAACCCTGACCCTAACCCTAACCCTAATCCTAACACTAACCCTAACCCTAACCCTAACCCTAACCTAACCTTAACCCTAACCCTAACCCTAACCCTAACCCTAACCCTAACCCTAACCCTAACCCCTTAACCTTAATCCCTAAATCCTAAACCCTGAACAACCATAAATCCTAAACCCTGAACAACCCTAAATCATAAACCCTGAATAACCCTAAACACTAAACTCTAAACAACCCTAAACAACCCTAATCACTAAACCATAAACAACCCTAAACACTAAACCCTAAACAACCCTATACCCTAAATCTTAAACACTAAACCCTAAATAACCCTAAACCCTAAACCATTAACACTATACCCTAAACAACACTAAACACTAAACCCAAAACAACCCTAAAACCTAAACCTTAAACACTAAACCTTAAACAACCCTAAACTCTAAACACTAAAACCTAAACAACCATAAACTTTTAACCCTAAACACTATACCCTAAACAACCCTAAACCTTAAACAATCCTAAACTCTAAACCCTAAACCCTTAACCTAAACCACCCTAAATCTTAAACAATCATAAACCCTAAACCTTAAACCCTAAACACTAAACCCTAAACCCTAAACCTAACAATAACCATAACCCTAACCCTAACCCCTAACCCTTACCCTAACCCTAACCCTAACCCTAATCCTAACCCTAACCCTAACCCTAACCCTAACCCTAACCCTAAACCTAATCCTAACCCTAACCTTAACCCTTATCCTAACCCTAACCCTAACCCTAACCCTAACCGTAACCATAACACTAAACTCTAAACCCTAAACCTAATCCACCCTAAACCTTAAACAATCCTAAACCATAAACCTTAGACCCTAAATCCTAAATCTAACAATAAACCTAAACCAAACCCTAAATCTAACCCTAACCCTAACCCTAACCCTAAACCCTCCCTGACCCTAACCCTAACCCTAACCCTAACCCTAAACCTAACCCTGACCCTAATCCTAACACTAACCCTATTTCTAATTCTAACCCTAACACTAATCCTAAACTTAAACCTAACCCCCTAATAATAACCCTAACCCTTTCACTAACCCTAACCCCTAACCCTAACCCTAACCCTAACCCTAACCCTAACCTAACCCTAACCCTAACACTAACCCTAACCCTAACCTAACCCTAACCCTAACCCTAAATCTAACACAAACCCTAACACTAACCCCCTAACTTTTACCCTAACCCTAACCCTAACCATAAACCTAACCCTTATCATAACCCTAACCCTAACCCTAACCCCATCCCTAACCCTAACCCTAACCGTAACCATAACACTAAACTCTAAACCCTAAACCTAATCCACCCTAAACCTTAAACAATCCTAAACCATAAACCTTAAACCCTATACCCTAAATCTAACAATAAACCTAAACCTAACCCTAAATCTAACCCTAACCCTATCCCTAACCCTAAACCTAACCCTGACCCTAACCCTAACCCTAATCCTAACACTAACCATAACCCTAACCCTAACACTAACCCTAACCTTCTCCCTAACCCTAACCCTAACCCTAACCCTAAACCCTAACTCTAACCCTAACCCTAACCCTAACCGTAACCATAATACTAAACTCTAAACCCTAAACCTAATCCACCCTTAAACTTAAACAATCCTAAACAATAAACCTTTAACCCTAAACCCTAAATCTAACAATAAACCTAAACCTAACCCTAAATCTAACCCTAACCCTAACCCTAAAGCTAAACATAAACCTGACCCTAACCTTAATCCTAATCCTAACACTAATCATAACCCAAACACTAACCCTAACCCTAACCCTAAACCTAACCCTAAACCTCACCCTATCCCTAATCCTAACACTAAACCCTAAACTTTAATTCTAACCCTAACCCTAACCCTTAACCCTAACCCTAACCATATTTCTAAACCTAACCCTGACCCTAATCCTAACACTAACCCTATTTCTAATTCTCACCCTAACACTAATCCTAAACTAAAACCTAACCCCCTAATAATAACCCTAACACTAAACCTAACCCTAACCCTAACCCTAACCCTAACACTAACTCCTAACCCCTAACACTAACCCTAACCCAAACCCCTAACCCTAACCCTAACCCTAACCCTAACCTTAACCCTAACCCTAACCCTAACGCTAACCCTATCCCTAACCCTAACCCTTATTCTAACACTAACACTAACCTTAACCCTAACCCTAACCTTAACCCTCACCCTAACCCTCACCTTAACCCTAAACCTAACCCTAACACTAACCCTAACACCCTAAATCCTAAACCCTAAACCCCGAAAAACCCTAAACACTAATTCCAAAAGCACCCTAAACCCTAAAATATAAACACTAAACGCTAAAAAACCCTAAACCCTAAACCCTAAACACTAAACCCTAAACAAGCCTAAACCCTAAAACCATTAACACAATACCCTAAACAACCCTAAACCCTTAACCCTAAACATTATACCCTAAACCCTAAAACACTATACAACCTTAAACCCTAAACCTTAAAATATCCTAAATCATAAATCCTGAACAACCCTAAACACTAAATTATAAACAACCCTAAAAAACCCTAAACAACTCTAAACGCTAAAACCTAAACAACCCTAACCATTAAACAATCTTAAACGCTAAATTTTGTACCCTAAACCTAAACTACCCTAAAACTTAAACAATCCTAAACCCTAAACCTTAAACCATAAACCCTAAATTTTAAACCATAAATCTAAGTATAACCATAACCCTAACCCTAACCCTAAACCTAAACCTAACCCTAACCCCAACCCTAACCTTAACCCCATAACCCTAACCCTAACCTTAAGCCTAACATAACCCCATAACCCTAACCCTAACCTTAACCCTAACCCTAACCCTAACCCTAACCCTAACCCTAACCCTAACCCTAAACCCTTAACCTTAATCCCTAAATCCTAAACCCTGAACAACCATAAATCCTAAACCCTGAACAACCCTAAATCATAAACCCTGAATAACCCTAAACACTAACCTCTAAACAACCCTAAACAACCCTAATCACTAAACCATAAACAACCCTAAACACTAAATCCTAAACAACCCTATACCCTAAACCTTAAACACTAAACCCTAAATAACCCTATACCCTAAACCATTAACACTATACCCTAAACAACACTAAACACTAAACCCAAAACAACCCTAAAACCTAAACCTTAAACACTAAACCTTAAACAACCCTAAACCCTAAACACTAAACCCTAAACAACCCTAAACTTTTAACCCTAAACACTATACCCTAAACAACCCTAAACCTTAAACAATCCTAAACTCTAAACCCTAAACCCTTAACCTAAACCACCCTAAATCTTAAACAATCATAAACCCTAAACCTTAAACCCTAAACACTAAACCCTAAAACCTAAACCTAACAATAACCATAACCCTAACCCTAACCCCTAACCCTTACCCTAACCCTAACCCTAACCCAAATCCTAACCCTAACCCTAACCCTAACCCTAACCCTAACCCTAACCCTAACCCTAAACCTAATCCTAACCCTAACCTTAACCCTAATCCTAACCCTAACCCTAACCCTAACCGTAACCGTAACACTAAACTCTAAACCCTAAACCTAATCCACCCTAAACCTTAAACAATCCTAAACCATAAACCTTAGACCCTAAATCCTAAATCTAACAATAAACCTAAACCTAACCCTAAATCTAAACCTAACCCTAACCCTAACCCTAAACCCTCCCTGACCCTAACGCTAACCCTAACCCTAACCCTAAACCTAACCCTGACCCTAATCCTAACACTAACCCTATTTCTAATTCTAACCCTAACACTAATCCTAAACTTAAACCTAACCCCCTAATAATAACCCTAACCCTTTCACTAACCCAAAACCCTAACCCTAACCCTAACCCTAACCCTAACCCTAACCTAACCCTAACCCTAACCCTAAATCTAATACAAACCCTAACACTAACCCCCTAACTTTTACCCTAACCCTAACCCTAACCATAAACCTAACCCTTACCATAACCCTAACCCTAACCCTAACCCCATCCCTAACCCTAACCCTAACCGTAACCATAACACTAAACTCTAAACCCTAAACCTAATCCACCCTAAACCTTAAACAATCCTAAACCATAATCCTTAAACCCTAAACCCTAAATCTAACAATAAACTTAAACCTAACCCTTAATCTAACCCTAACCCTATCCCTAACCCTAAACCTAACCCTGACCCTAACCCTAACACTAACCATAACCCTATCCCTAACACTAACCCTAACCTTAACCCTAACCCTAACCCTAACCCTAACCCTAACTCTAACCCTAACCCTAACCCTAACCGTAACCATAATACTAAACTCTAAACCCTAAACCTAATCCACCCTTAAACTTAAACAATCCTAAACCATAAACCTTTAACCCTAAACCCTAAATCTAACAATAAACCTAAACCTAACCCTAAATCTAACCCTAACCCTAACCCTAACCCTAAACATAAACCTGACCCTAACCCTAATCCTAATCCTAACACTAATCATAACCCAAACAATAACCCTAACCCTAACCCTAAACCTAACCCTAAACCTCACCCTATCCCTAATCCTAACACTAAATCCTAAACTATAATTCTAACCCTAACCCTAACCCTACCCTTAACCCTAACCCTAACCATATTTCTAAACCTAACCCTGACCCTAATCCTAACACTAACCCTATTTCTAATTCTGACCCTAACACTAATCCTAAACTAAAACCTAACCCCCTAATAATAACCCTAACACTAAACCTAACCCTAACCCTCACCCTAACCCTAACCCTAACACTAACCCCTAACCCCTAACACTAACCCTAACCCAAACCCCTAACCCTAACCCTAACCCTAACCCTAACCCTAACCCTATCCCTAACCCTAACCCTTATTCTAACAATAACACTAACCTTAACCCTAACCCTAACCTTAACCCTCACCCTAACCCTCACCTTAACCCTAAACCTAACCCTAACACTAACCCTAACACCCTAAATCCTAAACCCTAAACCCCGAAAAACCCTAAACACTAATTCCAAAAGCACCCTAAACCCTAAACTATAAACACTAAACGCTAAAAAACCCTAAACCCTAAACCATAAACACTAAACCCTAAAAAAGCCTAAACCCTAAAACCATTAACACTATACCCTAAACAACCCTAAACCCTTAACCCTAAACATTATACCTTAAACCCTAAAACACTATACAACCTTAAACCCTAAACCTTAAAATATCCTAAATCATAAATCCTGAACAACACTAAACACTAAATTATAAACAAACCTAAAAAACCCTAAACAACTCTAAACGATAAAACCTAAACAACCCTAACCATTAAACAATCTTAAACGCTAAATTTTGTACCCTAAACCTAAACCACCCTAAAACTTAAACAATCCTAAACCCTAAACCTTAAACCATAAACCCTAAATTTTAAACCATAAATCTAAGAATAACCATAACCCTAACCCTAACCCTAAACCTAAACCTAACCCTAACCCCAACCCTAACCTTAACCCCATAACCCTAACCCTAACCTTAAGCATAACATAACCCCATAACCCTAACTCTAAACCTAACTCTAACCCTAATGCTAACCCTAACCCTAACCCTAACCTCTTAACCTTAATCCCTAAATCCTAAACCCTGAACAACCATAAATCCTAAACCCTGAACAACCCTAAATCATAAACCCTGAATAACCCTAAACACTAACCTCTAAACAACCCTAAACAACTCTAATCACTAAACCATAAACAACCCTAAACACTAAACCCTAAACAACCCAATACCTTAAATATTAAACACTAAACCCTAAATAACCCTATACCCTAAACCATTAACACTATACCCTAAAAAACAATAACACTAAACCCAAAAAAACCCTAAAACCTAAACCTTAAACACTAAACCGTAAACAACCCTAAACCCTAAACACTAAACCCTAAACAACCCTAAACTTTTAACCCTAAACACTATACCCTAAACAACCCTAAACCTTAAACAATCCTAAACTCTAAACCCTAAACCCTTAACCTAAACCACCCTAAAACTTAAACAATCCTAAACCCTAAACCTTAAACCCTAAACACTAAACACTAAACCCTAAACCTAACAATAACCATAACCCTAACCCTAACCCCTAACCCTTACCCTAACCCTAACCCTAACCCTAATCCTAACCCTAACCCTAACCCTAACCCTAACCCTAACCCTAACCCTAAACCTAACTTTAACCTTAACCCTAATCCTAACCCTAACCCTAACCCTAAGCGTAACCCTAACCCTAAACCTAATCCTAACCCTAACCCTAACCCTAACCCTAACCCTAACCCTAACCCTAACCCTAACCCTAAACCTAATCCTAACCCTAACCTTAACCCTAATCCTAACCCTAACCATAACCCTAACCGTAACCATAACACTAAACTCTAAACCCTAAACCTAATCCACCCTAAACCTTAAACAATCCTAAACCATAAACCTTAGACGCTAAATCCTAAATCTAACAATAAACCTAAACCTAACCCTAAATCTAACCCTAACCCTATCCCTAACCCTAAACCTAACCCTGACCCTAACCCTAACCCTAATCCTAACACTAACCATAACCCTAACCCTAACACTAACCCTAACCTTAACCCTAACCCTAACCCTAACCCTAACCCTAACTCCAACCCTAACTCTAACACTAACCGTAACCATAATACTAAACGCTAAACCCTAAACCTAATCCACCCTTAAACTTAAACGATCCTAAACCATAAACCTTAAACCCTAAACCCTAAATCTAACAATAAACCTAAACCTAACCCTAAATCTAACAGTTACCCTAACCCTAACCCTAAACATAAACCTGACCCTAACCCTAATCCTAATCCTAACACTAATCATAACCCAAACACTAACCCTAACCCTAACCCTAAACCTAACCCTAAACCTCACACTATCCCTAATCCTAACACTAAACCCTAAACTTTAAATCTAACCCTAACCCTAACCCTACCCTTAACCCTAACCCTAACCCTGTCCCTAAACCTAACCCTGACCCTAATCCTAACACTAACCCTATTTCTAATTCTAACCCTAACACTAATCCTAAACAAAAACCTAACCCCCTAATAATAACCCTAACACTAAACCTAACCCTAACCCTAACCCTAACCCTAACCCTAACACTAACCCCTAACCCCTAACACTAACCCTAACCCAAACCCATAACCCTAACCATAACCCTAACCCTAACCTTAACCCCATAACCCTAGCCCGAACCTTAAGCTTAACATAACCCCATAACCCTAACTCTAACCCTAACACTAACCCTAATGCTAACCCTAACCCTAACCCTAACCCTAACCCTAACCCTAACCCTAACCCCTTAACCTTAATCCCTAAATCCTAAACCCTGAACAACCATAAATCCTAAACCCTGAACAACCCTAAATCATAAACCCTGAATAACCCTAAACACTAACGTCTAAACAACCCTAAACAACCCTAATCACTAAACCATAAACAACCCTAAACACTAAACCCTAAACAACCCTATACCCTAAACCTTAAACACTAAACCCTAAATAACCCTAAACCCTAAACCATTAACACTATACCCTAAACAACACTAAACACTAAACCCAAAACAACCCTAAAACCTAAACCTTAAACACTAAACCTTAAACAACCCTAAACCCTAAACACTAAACCCTAAACAACCCTAATATTTTAACCCTAAACATTATAACCTAAACAACCCTAAACCTTAAACAATCCTAAAGTCTAAAACCCTAAACCCTTAACCTAAACCACCCTAAATCTTAAACAATCCTAAACCCTAAACCTTAAACCCTAAACACTAAACCCTAAAACCTAAACCTAACAATAACCATAACCCTAACCCTAACCCCTAAACCTTACCCTAACCCTAACCCTAACCCTAAACCTAACCCTAACCCTAACCCTAACCCTAACCCTAACCCTAAACCAAATCCTAACCCTAACCTTAACCCTAATCCTAAACCTAACCCTAACCCTAACCCTAACCGTAACCATAACACTAAACTCTAAAACCTAAACCTAATCCACCCTAAACCTTAAACAATCCTAAACCATAAACTTTAGACCCTAAATCCTAAATCTAAAAATAAACCTAAACCTAACCCTAAATCTAACCCTAACCCTAACCCTAACCCTAAACCCTCGCTGACCCTAACCCTAACCCTAACCCTAACCCTAACCCTAAACCTAACCTTGACCCTAATCCTAACACTAACCCTATTTCTAATTGTAACCCTAACACTAATCCTAAACTTAAACCTAAACCCCTAATAATAACCCTAACCCTAACACTAACCCTAACCCCTAACCCTAACCCTAACCCTAACCATAACCCTAACCTAACCCTAACCCTAACCCAAAGCCTAACCCTAACACTAACCCCTAACCCTTACCCTAACCCTAACCCTAACCCTAACCCTAACCATTACC
>NC_137966.1:28326190-28328690 GCF_963924665.1 Micromys minutus | reverse complement strand
CCGTAACCCTCCCCTAAATCTAACCCTGATCCTAACCCTAATACTAATCCTAACACTAACTATAACCCTAACCCTAACCCTTACCCTAACCTTAACCCTAACCCTAACCCTAACCCTAACCCTAACCTTAACCCTAACCCTAACCCCTTAACCTTAATCCCTAAATCCTAAACCCTGAACAACCATAAATCCTAAACCCTGAACAACCCTAAATCATAAACCCTGAATAACCCTAAACACTAACCTCTAAACAACCCTAATGAACCCTAATCACTAAACCATAAACAACCCTAAACACTAAACCCTAAACAAGCCTATACCCTAAACCTTAAACACTAAACCCTAAAAAACCCTAAACCCTAAACGATTAACACTATACCCTAAACAACACTAAACACTAAACCCAAAACAACCCTAAAACCTAAACCTTAAACACTAAACCTTAAACAACCCTAAACCCTAAACACTAAAACCTAAACAACCCTAAACTCTTAATCCTAAACACTATACCCTAAACAACCCTAAACCTTAAACAATCCTAAACTCTAAACCCTAAACCCTTAACCTAAACCACCCTAAATCTTAAACAATCCTAAACCCTAAACTTTAAACCCTAAACACTAAACCCTAAACCCTAAACCTAACAATAACTATAACCCTAACCCTAACCCCTAACCCTTACCCTAACCCTAACCCTAACCCTAATCCTAACCCTAACCCTAACCCTAACCCTAACCCTAAACCTAATCCTAACCCTTACCCTAACCTTAACTTTAACCCTAACCCTAATCATAACACTAAACCCTAAACCTTAAACCTAACCCTAACCCTAAAATTAAACTTTAAATCCTAAACCTAATCTACCCTAAACCTTAAACAATCATAAACCCTAAACCCTGAACCCTAAACCTAACCCTAACCCTAACCCTAACACTAACCATAACCCTAACACTAAATTGTAAACCCTAAATTTAAGTTACGATAAACCTTAAACAATCCTAAACCCTAAACCTTAAACCCTAAACCTAACAATTACCATAACCCTAACCCTAATCCTAACCCTTACCCTAAACGTAACCCTAACACTAAACCTAACCCTAACACTAACCCTAACCCTAAACCTAACACTAACACTAAACCTAATCCTAACCCGAACCCTAACCCTAAACCTGACCCTAACCCTAACCCTAACCCTAACCCTAATCCTAACTCTAACCCTAATCCTAACAATAAACCTAAACCTAACCCTAACCCTAACCCTAAACCTAACACTAACCTTAACACTAACCCTAACCCTAACCCTAACAGTAATCCCTAAACCCTAAACCTAACCCTAATGATATCCCAAACACAAAACTCTAAACCCTAAAAATAATCCACCCTAAACCTTAAACAATCCTAAATCCTAAACCATTACCCTAAACCCTAAACCCTAAACCTAACAATATCCATGACCCTAAACGTAACCCTAAACCTAACCCTAACCTAACCCTAATCCGAACACTAAACCCTAAACCCTAAACCTAACCCTAACCTTAACACTAAACTCTAAACCCTAATCCTAATCTACCCTAAACCTTAAACAATCCTAAACCCAAAACCTTAGACCCTAAACACTAAACCCTAAACCTAACAAAAAACCTAACCCTAAACCTAACACTAACCCTAACCCTAAACCTAACCCTAACCGTAACCCTAACCCTAAACCTAACCCTAACCTTAAGCCTAACCATAAACCTAACCCTAACCCTAAACCTAACCTTAACCCTAACCCTAACCCTAAACCTAACAATAAACATAATCATAACCCTTACCCTAACCCTAACCCTAACCCTAACCGTAACCCTAACCCTAACCGTAACACTAACTCTAACCCTAACCCTAACCTAACCCTAACCCCAAACCTAACCCTAACCTTAACCTTAACCATAACACTAAACTCTAAACCCTAAACCTAATCCACCCTAAACCTTAAAAAATCATAAACCATAAACCTTAAACCCTAAACCCTAAATATAACAATAAACCTAAACCTAATTCTAAATCTATCCCTAACCCTAACCCTAACCCTAAACCTAACCCTGACCTTAACCCTAACCCTAATCCTAACACTAACCATAACCCTAACCCTAACCCTAACCTTAACCCTAACCATAACCCTAACCAAACCTAACCCTAACCCTAACCCAAACCCTAAACCTAAACCTAACCCTAACCCTAACCGTAACCATAACACTAAACTCTAAACCCTAAACCTAATCCACCCTAAACCTTAAACAATCCTAAACCACAAACCTTAAACCCTAAACCCTAAATCTAACAATAAAACTAAACCTAACCCTAAATCTAAACCTAACCCTAACCCTAACCCTAAACCTAATCTTAACACTAACCATAACCCAAACACTAACCCTAACTTTAACCCTAAACCTAACCCTAACCCTAAACCTCACACTAACCCTAATCCTAACACTAAACCTTAAACTTTAAATCTAACCCT
>NC_137966.1:28313690-28321190 GCF_963924665.1 Micromys minutus | reverse complement strand
AACCTAATCCACCCTAAACCTTAAACAATCCTAAACCATAAACCTTAGAACCTAAATCCTAAATCTAAAAATAAACCTAAACCTAACCCTAAATCTTACGCTAACCCTAACCCTAACCCTAAACCCTCCCTGACCCTAACCCTCACCCTAACCCTAACCCAAACCCTAAACCTAACCCTGACCCTAATCCTAACACTAACCCTATTTCTAATTCTAACCCTAACACTAATCCTAAACTTAAACCTAACCCCCTAATAATAACCCTAACCCTAAAACTAACCCTAACCCCTAACCCAAACCCTAACCCTAACCCTAACCCTAACCCTAAACTAACCCTAACCCTAACCCTAACCCTAACCCTAACCCTAACACTAACCCCTAACCCTTACCCTAACTCTAACCCTAACCCTAACCCTAACCCTAACCATTACCCTAACCCTCACCCTAACCCTAACACTAACCCTAACCTTAACACTAACCGTAACCATAACACTAAACTCTAAACCCTAAACCTGATCCACCCTAAACCTTAAACAATCCTAAACCATAAACCTTAAACCCTAAACCCTAAATCTAACAATAAACCTAAACCTGACCCTAAATCTAACCCTAACCCTAACCCTAACCCTAAACCTAACCCTGACCCTAACCGTAACCCTAATCCTAACACTAACCATAACCCTAACCCTAACCCTAACCCTAACCTTAACCCTAACCCTAACCCTAACCCTAACCCTAACCCTAACCCTAACCCTATCCCTAACCCTAACCCCTTAACCTTAATCCCTAAATCCTAAACCCTGAACAACCATAAATCCTAAACCCTGAACAACCCTAAATCATAAACCCTGAATAACCCTAAACACTAACCTCTAAACAACCCTAAACAACTCTAATCACTAAACCATAAACAACCCTAAACACTAAACCCTAAACAACCCTATACCCTAAACCTTAAACACTAAACCCTAAATAACCCTAAACCCTAAACCATTAACACTATACCCTAAACAACACTAAACACTAAACCCAAAACAACCCTAAAACGTAAACCTTAAACACTAAACCTTAAACAACCCTAAACCCTAAACACTAATCCCTAAAAAACCCTAAAATTTTAACCCTAAACACTATACCCTAAACAACCCTAAACCTTAAACAATCCCAAACTCTAAACCCTAAACCCTTAACCTAAACCACCCTAAATCTTAAACAATCCTAAACCCTAAACCTTAAACCCTAAACACTAAAACCTAAACCCTAAACCTAACAATAACCATAACCCTAACCCTAACCCCTAACCCTTACCCTAACCCTAACCCTAACCCTAATCCTAACCCTAACCCTAACCCTAACCCTAACCCTAACTCTAACCCTAACCCTAAACCTAACCGTAACCACAATACTAAACTCTAAACCCTAAACCTAATCCACCCTAAACCTTAAACAATCCTAAACCATAAACCTTAAACCCTAAAGCCTAAATCTAACAATAAACCTAAACCTAACCCTAAATCTGACCCTAACCCTATCCCTAACCCTAAACCAAACCCTGACCCTAACCCTAACCCTAATCCTAACACTAACCATAACCCTAACCCTAACACTAACCCTAACCTTAACCCTAACCCTAACCCTAACCCTAACCCTAACTCTAACCCTAACCCTAACCGTAACCATAATACTAAACTCTAAACCCTAAACCTAATCCACCCTTAAACTTAAACAATCCTAAACCATAAACCTTAAACCCTAAACCCTAAATCTAACAATAAACCTAAACCTAACCCTAAATCTAACCCTAACCCTAACCTTAACCCTAAACATAAACCTGACCCTAACCCTAATCCTAATCCTAACACTAATCATAACCCAAACACTAACCCTATCCCTAACCCTAAACCTAACCCTAAACCTCACCCTATCCCTAATCCTAACACTAAACCCTAAACTTTAATTCTAACCCTAACCCTAACCCTACCCTTAACCCTAACCCTAACCATATTTCTAAACCTAACCCTGACCCTAATCCCTACACTAACCCTATTTCTAATTCTAACCCTAACACTAATCCTAAACTAAAACCTAACCCCCTAATAATAACCCTAACACTAAACCTAACCTTAACCCTAACCCTAACCCTAACCCTAACCCTAACACTAACCCCTAACCCCTAACACTAACCCTAACCCAAACCCCTAACCCTAACCCTAACCCTAACCCTAACCTTAACCCTAACCCTAACCCTAACCCTAACCCTATCCCTAACCCTAACCCTTATTCTAACACTAACACTAACATTAACCCTAAACCTAACCTTAACCCTCACCCTAACCCTCACCTTAACCCTAAACCTAACCCTAACACTAAACCTAACACCCTAAATCCTAAACCCTAAACCCCGAAAAACCCTAAACACTAATTCCAAAAGGACCCTAAACCCTAAACTATAAACACTAAACGCTAAAAAACCCTAAACCCTAAACACTAAACCCTAAACAAGCCTAAACCCTAAAACCATTAACACTATACCCTAAACAACCCTAAACCCTTAACCCTAAACATTATACCCTAAACACTAAAACACTATACAACCTTAAACCCTAAACCTTAAAATATCCTAAATCATAAATCCTGAACAACCCTAAACACTAAATTATAAACAACCCTAAAAAACCCTAAACAACTCTAAACGCTAAAACCTAAACAACCCTAACCATTAAACCATCTTAAACGCTAAATTTTGTACCCTAAACCTAAACCACCCTAAAACTTAAACAATCCTAAACCCTAAACTTTAAAACATAAATCTAAGAATAGCCATAACCCTAACCCTAACCCTAAACTTAAACCTAACCCTAACCCCAACCCTAACCTTAACCCCATAACCCTAACCCTAACCTTAAGCCTAACATAACCCCATAACCCTAACTCTAACCCTAACTCTAACCCTAATGCTAACCCTAACCCTAACCCTAACCCTAACTTCTTAACCTTAATCCCTAAATCCTAAACCCTGAACAACCATAAATCCTAAACCCTGAACAACCCTAAATCATAAACCCTGAATAACCCTAAACACTAACCTCTAAACAACCCTAAACAAGCCTAATCACTAAACCATAAACAACCCTAAACACTAAACCCTAAACAACCCTATACCTTAAACCTTAAACACTAAACCCTAAATAACCCTAAACCCTAAACCATTAACACTATACCGTAAACAACACTAAACACTAAACCCAAAACAACCCTAAAACCTAAACCTTAAACACTAAACCTTAAACAACCCTAAACCCTAAACACTAAACCCTAAACAACCCTAAACTTTTAACCCTAAACACTATACCCTAAACAACCCTAAACCTTAATCCTAAACTCTAAACCCTAAACCCTTAACCTAAACCACCCTAAAACTTAAACAATCCTAAACCCTAAACCTTAAACCCTAAACACTAAACCCTAAACCCTAAACCGAACAATAACCACAACCCTAACCCTAACCCCTAACCCTTACCCTAACCCTAACCCTAACCCTAATCCTAACCCTAACCCTAACCCTAACTGTAACCCTAACCTTAAACCTAATCCTAACCCTAACACTAACCCTAACCCTAACCCTAACCCTAACCCTAACCCTAACCCTAAACCTAATCCTAACCCTAACATTATCCCTAATCCTAACCCTAACCCTAACCCTAACCGTAACCATAACACTAAACTCTAAACCCTAAACCTAATCCACCCTAAACCTTAAACAATCCTAAACCATAAACCTTAGACCCTAAATCCTAAATCTAACAATAAACCTAAACCTAACCCTAAATCTAAACCTAACCCTAACCCTATCCTAAACCCTCCCTGACCCTAACCCTAACCCTAACCCTAAACCTAACCCTGACCCTAATCCTAACACTAAACCTATTTCTAATTCTAACACTAACACTAATCCTAAACTTAAACCTAACCCCCTAATAATAACCCTAACCCTTTCACTAAACCTAACACCAAACCCTAACCCTAACCCTAACCCTAACCCTAATCTAACCCTAACCCTAACCCTAACCCTAACCCTAACCTAACCCTAACCCTAACCCTAACCCTAACACAAACCCTAACACTAACATTCTAAATTTTACCCTAACCCTAACCCTAACCCTAAACCTAACCCTTACCATAACCCTAAACCTAACCCTAACCCCATCCCTAACCCTAACCCTAACCGTAACCATAACACTAAACTCTAAACCCTAAACCTAATCCACCCTAAACCTTAAACAATCCTAAACCATAAACCTTAAACCCTAAACCCTAAATCTAACAATAAACCTAAACCTAACCCTAAATCTAACCCTAACCCTATCCCTAACCCTAAACCTAACCTGACCCTAAACCTAACCCTAATCCTAACACTAACCATAACCCTAACCCTAACACTAACCCTAACCTTAACCCTAACCCTAACCCTAACTCTAACCCTAACACTAACCCTAACCCTAACCCTAACCGTAACCATAATACTAAACTCTAAACCCTAAACCTAATCCACCCATAAACTTAAACAATCCTAAACCATAAACCTTAAACCCTAAACCCTAAATCTAACAATAAACCTAAAACTAACCCTAAATCTAACCCTAACCCTAACCCTAACCCTAAACATAAACCTGACCCTAACCCTAATCCTAATCCTAACACTAATCATAACCCAAACACTAACCCTAACCCTAACCCTAAACCTAACCCTAAACCTCACACTATCCCTAATCCTAACACTAAACCCTAAACTTTAATTCTAACCCTAACCCTAACCCTACCCTTAACCCTAACCCTAACCATATTTCTAAACCTAACCCTGACCCTAAGACCAACACTAACCCTATTTCTAATTCTAACCCTAACACTAATCCTAAACTAAAACCTAACCCCCTAATAATAACCCTAACACTAAACCTAACCCTAACCCTAATCCTAACCCTAACCATAACACTAACCCCTAACCCCTAACACTAACCCTAACCCAAACCCCTAACCCTAACCCTAACCCTAACCCTAACCTTAACCCTAACCCTAACCCTAACCCTAACCCTATCCCTTACCCTAACCCTTATTCTAACACTAACACTAACCTTAACCCTAACCCTAACCTTAACCCTCACCCTAACCCTCACCTTAACCCTAAACCTAACCCTAACACTAACCCTAACACCCTAAATCCTAAACCCTAAACCCCGAAAAACCCTAAACACTAATTCCAAAAGCACCCTAAACCCTAAACTATAAACACTAAACGCTAAAAAACACTAAACCCTAAACCCTAAACACTAAACACTAAACAAGCCTAAACCCTAAAACCATTAACACTATACCCTAAACAACCCTAAACCCTTAACACTAAACATTATACCCTAAACCCTAAAACACTATACAACCTTAAACCCTAAACCTTAAAATATCCTAAATCATAAATCCTGAACAACCCTAAACACTAAATCAAAAACAACCCTAAAAAACCCTAAACAACTCTAAACGCTAAAACCTAAACAACCCTAAACATTAAACAATTTTAAACGCTAAACGTTATACCCTAAACCTAAACCACCCTAAAACTTAAACAATCCTAAACCCTAAACCTTAAACCATAAACCCTAAATTTTAAACAATAAATCTAAGAATAACCATAACCCTAACCCTAACCCTAAACCTAAACCTAACCATAACCCCAACCCTAACCTTAACCTCATAACCCTAACCCTAACCTTAAGCCTAACATAAGCCCATAACCTTAATTCTAACCCTAACTCTAACCCTAATGCTAACCCTAACCCTAACCCTAACCCTAATCCTAAACCTAATCCTAACCCTAATCTTAACCCTAATCCTAACCCTAACCCTACCCTATCCCTAACCCTAACCCTAAACCCTCCCTGACCCTAACCCTATCCCTAACCCTAACCCTAACCCTAACCATTACCCTAACCCTAAACCTAACCCTAACCCTGACCCTAACCCTAACACTAACCATAACCATAACACTAAACTCTAAACCCTAAACCTAATCCACCCTAAACCTTAAACAATCCTAAACCATAAACCTTAAACCCTAAACCCTAAATCTAACAATAAACCTAAACCTGACCCTAAATCTAACCCTAACCCTAACCCTAAACCTAACCCTGACCATAACCCTAACCCTAATCCTAACACTAACCATAACCCTAACACTAACCCTAACCGTACCCATAACAGTAAACTCTAAACCCTAAACCTAATCCACCCTAAACCTTAAACAATCCTAAACCATAAACCTTAGACCCTAAATCCTAAATCTAACAATAAACCTAAACCTAACCCTAAATCTAACCCTAACCCTAACCCTAACCCTAAACCCTCCCTGACCCTAACCCTAACCCTAACCCTAACCCTAACCCTAACCCTAAACCTAACCCTGACCCTAATCCTAACACTAACCCTATTTCTAATTCTAACCCTAACACTAATCCTGAACTTAAACCTAACCCCCTAATAATAACCCTAACCCTAACACTAACCCTAACCCCTAACCTTAACCCTAACCCTAACCCTAACCCTAACCCTAACCCTAACCCTAACCCTAACCCTAACCCTAACCCTAACCCTAACCCTAACCCTAACCCTAACCCTAACCCTCACCCTAACACTAACCGTAACCATAACACTAAACTCTAAACCCTAAACCTAATCCACCCTGAACCTTAAACAATCCTAAACCATAAACCTTAAACCCTAAACCCTAAATCTAACAATAAACCTAAACCTGACCCTAAATCTAACCCTAACCCTAACACTAACCCTAAAACTAACCCTGACCCTAACCCTAACCCTAATCCTAACACTAACCATAACCCTAACCCTAACCCTAACCCTAACCTT
Organism: Micromys minutus; assembly: GCF_963924665.1. Classification (NCBI taxonomy): domain Eukaryota; kingdom Metazoa; phylum Chordata; class Mammalia; order Rodentia; family Muridae; genus Micromys; species Micromys minutus. The sequence continues at coordinate 28,314,275 of NC_137966.1, read as the reverse complement.
AACCCTAACCCTAACCCTAACCCTAACCCTAACCCTAACCCTAACCCTAACCTAACCCTAACCTTAACCCTAACCCTAACCCCTTAACCTTAATCCCTAAATTATAAACCCTGAACAACCATAAATCCTAAACCCTGAACAACCCTAAATCATAAACCCTGAATAACCCTAAACACTAACCTCTAAACAACCCTAAACAACCCTAATCACTAAACCATAAACAACCCTAAACACTAAACCCTAAACAACCCTATACCCTAAACCTTAAACACTAAACCCTAAATAACCCTAAACCCTAAACCATTAACACTATACCCTAAACAACACTAAACACTAAACCCAAAACAACCCTAAAACCTAAACCTTAAACACTAAACCTTAAACAACCCTAAACCCTAAACACTAAACCCTAAACAACCCTAAATTTTAACCCTAAACACTATACCCTAAACAAACCTAAAACTTAAACAATCCTAAACTCTAAACCCTAAACCCTGAACCTAAACCACGCTAAATCTTAAACAATCCTAAACCCTAAACCTTAAACCCTAAACACTAAACCCAAAACCCTAAACCTAACAATAA
>NC_137966.1:28301190-28308690 GCF_963924665.1 Micromys minutus | reverse complement strand
CTAAACCCTAAACAAGCCTAAACCCTAAAACCATTAACACTATACCCTAAACAACCCTAAACCCTTAACCCTAAACATTATAGCCTAAACCCTAAAACACTATACAACCTTAAACCCTAAACCTTAAAATATCCTAAATCATAAATCCTGAACAACCCTAAACACTAAATTATAAACAACCCTAAAAAACCCTAAACAACTCTAAACGCTAAAACCTAAACAACCCTAACCATTAAAGAATCTTAAACGCTAAATTCTATACCCTAAACCTAAACCACCCTAAAACTTAAACAATTTTAAACCCTAAACCTTAAACCATAAACCCTAAATTTTAAACCATAAATCTAAGAATAACCATAACCCTAAACCTAACCCTAAACCTAAAACTAACCCTAACCCCAACACTAACCTTAACCCCATAACCCTAACCCTAACCTTAAGCCTAACATAACCCCATTACCCTAACTCTAACTCTAACTCTAACACTAATGCTAACCCTAACCCTAACCCTAACCCTAACCCCTTAACCTTAATCCCTAAATCCTAAACCCTGAACAACCATAAATCCTAAACCCTGAACAACCCTAAATCATAAACCCTGAATAACCCTAAACACTAACCTCTAAACAACCCTAAACAACCCTAATCACTAAACCATAAACAACCCTAAACACTAAACCCTAAACAACCCTATACCCTAAACCTTAAACACTAAACCCTAAATAACCCTAAACCCTAAACCATTAACACTATACCCTAAACAACACTAAACACTAAACCCAAAACAACCCTAAAACCTAAACCTTAAACACTAAACCTTAAACAACCCTAAACCCTAAACACTAAACCCTAAACAACCCTAAACTTTTAACCCTAAACACTATACCCTAAACATCCCTAAACCTTAAACAATCCTAAACTCTAAACCCTAAACCCTTAACCTAAACCACCCTAAATCTTAAACAATCATAATCCCTAAACCTTAAACCCTAAACACTAAACCATAACCCTAAACCTAACAATAACCATAACCTTAACCCTAACCCCTAACCCTTACCCTAACCTTAACCCTAACCCTAATCCTAACCCTAACCCTAACCCTAACCCTAACCGTAACCATAACACTAAACTCTAAACCCTAAACCTAATCCACCCTAAACCTTAAACAATCTTAAACCATAAACCTTAGACCCTAAATCCTAAATCTAACAATAAACCTAAACCTAACCCTAAATCTAACCCTAACCCTAACCCTAACCCTAAACCCTCCCTGACCCTAACCCTAACCCTAACCCTAACCCTAACCCTAAACCTAACCCTGACCCTAATCCTAACACTAACCCTATTTCTAATTCTAACCCTAACACTAATCCTAAACTTAAACCTAACCGCCTAATAATAACCCTAACCCTAACACTAACCCTAACCCCTAACCCTAACCCTAACCCTAACCCTAACCTAACCCTAACCCAAACCCTAACCCTAACCCTAACACTAACCCCCTAACTTTTACCCTAACCCTAACCCTAATATTAACCCTAACCTTAACCCTAACCCTAACCCTAACCCTAACCCTAACCCTAACCCTAACTCTAACCCTAACCCTAACCCTAACCGTAACCAAAATACTAAACTCTAAACCCTAAACCTAATCTACCCTAAACCTTAAACAATCCTAAACCTTAAACCTTAAACCCTAAACCCTAAATCTAACAATAAACCTAAACCTAACCCTAAATCTAACCCTAACCCTAACCCTAACCCTAAACCTAAACCTGACCCTAACCCTAACCCTAATAATAACACTAATCATAACCCAAACACTAACCCTAACCCTAACCCTTAACCTAACCCTAAACCTCACACTATTTCTAATCCTAACACTACACCCTAAACTTTAAATCTAACCCTAACCATAACTCTACCCTTAACCCTAAACCTAACCATATCCCTAAACCTAACCCTGACCCTAATCCTAACACTAACCCTATTTCTAATTCTAACCCTAACACTAATCCTAAACTAAAACCTAACCCCCTAATAATAACCCTAACACTAAACCTAACCCTAACCCTAACCCTAACCTAACCCTAACACTAACCCCTAACCCCTAACACTAACCCTAACACTAACCCCTAACCCTAACCCTAACCCTAACCCTAACCCTATCCCTAACCCTAACCCTTACCCTAACACTAACACTAACCTTAACCCTAACCCTAACCTTAACCCTCACCCTAACCCTCACCTTAACCCTAAACCTAACCCTAACACTAACCCTAACACACTAAATCCTAAACCCTAAACCCCGAAAAAACCTAAACACTAATTCCAAAAGCACCCTAAACCCTAAACTATAAACACTAAATGCTAAAAAACCCTAAACCCTAAACCCTAAACTCTAAACCCTAAACAAGCCTAAACCCTAAAACCATTAACACTATACCCTAAACAACCCTAAACCCTTAACCCTAAACATTATACCCTAAACCCTAAAACACTATACAACCTTAAACCCTAAACCTTAAAATATCCTAAATCATAAATCCTGAACAACCCTAAACACTAAATCATAAACAACTCTAAAAAACCCTAAACAACTCTAAACGCTAAAACCTAAACAACCCTAACCATTAAACAGTCTTAAACGCTAAACCCTATACCCTAAACCTAAACCACCCTAAAACTTAAACAATCCTAAACCCTAAACCTTAAACCATAAAACCTATATTTTAAACCATAAATCTAAGAATATCCATAACGCTAACCCTAACCCTAAACCTAAACCTAACCCTAACCCCAACCCTAACCTTAACCCCATAACCCTAACCCTAACCTTAAGCCTAACATAACCCCATAACCCTAACTCTAACCCTAATGCTAACCCTAACCCTAACACTAACACTAACCCCTAACCCTAACCCTAACCCTAACCCTAACCCTAACCTAACTCTAACCCTAACCCTAACCCTAACACTAACACTAACCCCTAACCCTTACCCTAACCCTAACCCTAACCCTAACCCTAACCATTACCCTAACCCTAACCCTAACCCTAACACTAACACTAACCGTAACCATAACACTAAACTCTAAACCCTAAACCTAATCCACCCTAAACTTTAAACAATCCTAAACCATAAACCTTAAACCCTAAACACTAAATCTAACAATAAACCTAAACCTGACCCTAAATCTAACCCTAACCCTAACCCTAACCCTAAACCTAACCCTGACCCTAACCCTAACCCTAATCCTAACACTAACCATAAACCTAACCCTAACCCTAACCCTAACCCTAACCTTAACCCTAACCCTAACCCTAACCCTAACCCTTACCCTAACCCTAACCCTAACCCTAACCCTAACCCCTTAACCTTAATCCCTAAATCCTAAACCCTGAACAACCATAAATCCTAAACCCTGAACAACCCTAAATCATAAACCCTGAATAACCCTAAACACTAACCTCTAAACAACCCTAAACAACCCTAATCACTAAATCATAAACAACCCTAAACACTAAACCCTAAACAACCCTATACCCTAAAACTTAAACACTAATCCCTAAATAACCCTAAACCCTAAACCATTAACACTATACCCTAAACAACACTAAACACTAAACCCAAAACAACCCTAAAACCTAAACCTTAAACACTAAACCTTAAACAACCCTAAACCCTAAACACTAAACCCTAAACAACCCTAAATTTTAAATCCGAAACACTATACCCTAAACAACCCTAAACCTTAAACAATCCTAAACTCTAAACCCTAAACCCTTAACCTAAACCACCCTAAATCTTAAACAATCCTAAACCCTAAACCTTAAACCCTAAACACTAAATCCTAAAACCTAAACCTAACAATAACCATAACACTAACCCTAACCCTTAACCCTTACCCTAAACCTAACCCTAACCCTAATCCTAACCCTAACCCTAACCCTAACCCTAACCCTAAACCTAATCCTAACCCTAACCTTAACCCTAATCCTAACCCTAACCCTAACCCTAACCCTAACCGTAACCATAACACTAAACTCTAAACCCTAAACCTAATCCACCCTAAACCTTAAACAATCCTAAACAATAAACCTTAGACCCTAAATCCTAAATCTAACAATAAACCTAAACCTAACCCTAAATCTAACCCTAACCCTAACCCTAATCCTAAACCCTCCCTGACCCTAACCCTAACCCTAACCCTAAACCTAATCCTGACCCTAATCCTAACACTAAACCTATTTCTAATTCTAACCCTAACACTAATCCTAAACTTAAACCTAACCCCCTAATAATAACCCTAACCCTAACACTAACCCTAACCCCTAACCCTAACCCTAACCCTAACCCTAACCCTAACCCTAACCTAACCCTAACCCTAACCTTAACCCTAACCCTAACACTAACCCCTAACCCTTACCCTAACCCTAACCCTAAGCCTAACCATTACCCTAACCCTAACCCTAACCCTAACCCTAACCCTAACACTAACCGTAACCATAACAATAAACTCTAAACCTTAACCTAATCCACCCTAAACCTTAAACAATCCTAAACGATAAACCTTAAACACTAAACCCTAAATCTAACAATAAACCTAAACCTGAACCTAAATCTAACCGTAACCCTAATCCTAACCCTAAACCTAAACCTGACCCTAACCCTAAACCTAATCCTAACACTAACCATAACCCTAACCCTAACCCTAACGCTAACTTAACCCTAACTCTAACCCTAACCCTAACGCTAACCTTAACCCTAACCCTAACCCTAACCCTAACCCTAACCCTAACCCTAACCCTAAACTTACCCTAACCCTAACCCTAACCCTAACCCTAACCCTAACCCTAACCCTAACATTAACCTTAACCCTAACCCTAACCTTAACCCTTACCTTAACCCTAACCCCGAACCCTTACCCTAACCCTAACCCTAACCCTAACCCTAAAACTAACCCTAACCCTAACCCTAACCGTAACTCTAACCCTAACCCTAACCCTAACCCTAACCCTAAACCTAACCCTAACCCTAACCTTAACCTTAATCCTAACCCTAACCCTAACGCTAACCCTAACCCTAACCTTACCCTAACCCTAACCCTAAGCTTAAGCCTAACATAACCACATAACCCTAACCCGAACCCTCACCCTAACCCTAACCCTAACACTAACCCTAACCCTAACCCTAACCCCTAACCCCTAACACTAACCCTAACCCTAACCCCTAACCCTAACCCTAACCCTAACCTTACCCTAAGCCTAACCCTAACCCTAAACCTAACCCTAAACCTAACCTTAACCCTAATCCTAACCCTAACCCTAACCCTAACCCTAACCGTAACCATAACACTAAACTCTAAACCCTAAACCTAATCCACCCTAAACCTTAAACAATCCTAAACCATAAACCGTAGACTCTAAACCCTAAATCTAACATTAAACCTAAACCTAACCCTAAATCTAACCCTAACCCTAAACCCTCCCTGACCCTAACCCTAACCCTAACCCTAACCCTAAACCTAAACCTGACCCTAATCCTAACACTAAACCTATTTCTAATTCTAACCCTAACACTAATCCTAAACTTAACCATAACCCCCTAATAATAACCCTAACCTTAACACTAACCCTAACCCCTAACCCTAACCATAACCCTAACCCTAACCTAACCCTAACCCTAACCCTAACCCTAACCCAAACCCTAACACTAACCCACTAACTTTTACCCTAACCCTAACCCTAACCCTAACCTTTACCATAACCCTAACCCTAACCCTAACCCCATCCCTAACCCTAACCGTAACCGTAACCATAACACTAAACTCTAAACCCTAAACCTAATCCACCCTAAACCTTGAACAATCCTAAACCATAAACCTTAAACCCTAAACCCTAAATCTAACATTAAACCTAAACCTAACCCTAAATCTAACCCTAACCCTAAACCCTCCCTGACCCTAACCCTAACCCTAACCCTAACCCTAACCCTAAACCTAAACCTGACCCTAATCCTAACACTAAACCTATTTCTAATTCTAACCCTAACACTAATCCTAAACTTAACCATAACCCCCTAATAATAACCCTAACCTTAACACTAACCCTAACCCCTAACCCTAACCCTAACCCTAACCCTAACCTAACCCTAACCCTAACCCTAACCCTAACCCAAACCCTAACACTAACCCACTAACTTTTACCCTAACCCTAACCCTAACCCTAACCTTTACCATAACCCTAACCCTAACCCTAACCCCATCCCTAACCCTAACCGTAACCGTAACCATAACACTAAACTCTAAACCCTAAACCTAATCCACCCTAAACCTTGAACAATCCTAAACCATAAACCTTAAACCCTAAACCCTAAATCTAACAATAAACCTAAACCTAACCCTAAATCTAACCCTAACCCTATCCCTAACCCTAAACCTAACCCTGACCCTAACCCTAACCCTAATCCTAACACTAACAATAACCCTAACCCTAACACTAACCCTAACCTTAACCCTAACCCTAACCCTAACCCTAACCCTAATCCTAACTCTAACTCTAACCCTAACCCTAACCGTAACCATAATACTAAACTCTAAACCCTAAACCTAATCCACCCTAAACCTTAAACAATCCTAAACCATAAACCTTAAACCCTAAACCATAAATCTAACATTAAACCTAAACCTAACCCTAAATCTAACCCTAACCCTAACCCTAACCCTAAACCTAAACCTGACCCTAACCCTAATCCTAACACTAATCATAACCGAAACACTAACCCTAACCCTAACCCTAAACCTAACCCTAAACCTCACACTATCCCTAATCCTAACACTAAACCCTAAACTTTAAATCTAATCCTAACCCTAACCCTACCTTTAACCCTAACCCTAACCATATCGCTAAACCTAACCTTTACCCTAATCCTAACACTAACCCTATTTCTAATTCTAACCCTAACACTAATCCTTAACTAAAACCTAACCCCCTGATAATAACCCTAACACTAAAGCTAACCCTAACCCTAACCCAACCCTAACCCTAACACTAACCCCTAACCCCTAACACTAACCCTAACCCTAACCCCTAACCCTAACCCTAACCCTAACCCTAACCTTAACCCTAACCCTAACCCTAACCCTAACCCTATCCCTAACCCTAACCCTTACCCTAACACTAACACTAACCTTAACCCTAACCCTAACCTTAACCCTCACCCTAAGCCTCACCTTAACCCTAAACCTAACCCTAACACTAACCCTAACACCCTAAATCCTAAACCCTAAACCCGGAAAAACCCTAAACACTAATTCCAAAAGCACCCTAAACCCTAAACTATAAACACTAAACGCTAAAAAACCCTAAACCCTAAACCCTAAACACTAAACCCTAAACAAGCCTAAACCCTAAAACCATTAACACTATACCCTAAACAACCCTAAACCCTTAACCCTAAACATTATACCCTAAACCCTAAAACACTATACAACCTTAAA
>NC_137966.1:28288690-28296190 GCF_963924665.1 Micromys minutus | reverse complement strand
TCCTAAACTTAAACCTAACCCCCTAATAATAACCCTAACCATAACACTAACACTAACCCCTAACCCTAACCCTAACTCTAACCCTAACCTAACCCTAACCCTAACCCTAACCCTAACGCAAACCCTAACACTAACCCTCTAACTTTTACCCTAACCCTAACCCTAACCCTAACCCTTACCATAACCCTAACCCTAACCATAACCCCATCCCTAACCTTAACCCTAACCATAACCTTAACACTAAACTCTAAACCCTAAACCTAATCCACCCTAAACCTTAAACAATCCTAAACCACAAACCTTAAACCCTAAACCCTAAATCTTACAATAAACCTAAACCTAACCCTAAATCTAACCCTAACCCTATCCCTAACCCTAAACCTAACCCTGACCCTAAACCTAACCTTAATCCTAACACTAACCATAACCGTAACCCTAACACTAACCCTAACCTTAACCCTAACCCTAACCCTAACCCTAACCCTAACTCTAACCCTAACCCTAACCGTAACCATAATACTAAACTCTAAACCCTAAACCTAATCCACCCTAAACCTTAAACAATCCTAAACCATAAACCTTAAACCCTAAACCCTAAATCTAACAATAAACCTAAACCTAACCCTAAATATAACCCTAACCCTAACCCTAACCCTAAACTTAAACCTGACCCTAACCCTAACCCTAATCCTAACACTAATCATAACCCAAACACTAACCCTAACCCTAACCCTAAACCTAACCGTAAACCTCACACTATCCCTAATCCTAACACTAAACCCTAAACTTTAAATCTAACCCTAACCCTAACCCTACCCTTAACCCTAGCCCTAACCCTATCCCTAAACCTAACCCTGACCCTAATCCTAACACTAACCATATTTCTAATTCTAACCCTAACACTAATCCTAAACTAAAACCCAACCCCCTAATAATAACCCTAACACTAAACCTAACCCTAACCCTAAACCTAAACCTAACACTAACCCCTAACCCCTAACACTAACCCTAACTCTAACCTTTAACCCTAACCCTAACCCTAACCCTAACCCTAACCCTAACCCTAACCCTAACCCTAACCCTAACCCTAACCCTAACCCTAACCCTAACCCTAACCCTATCCCTTACCCTAAACCTTACCCTAACACTAACACTAACCTTAACCCTAACCCTAAACTTAAGCCTAACATAACCACATAATCCTAACCCTAACCCTCACCCTAACCTTAACACTAACCCTAACACTAACCCTAACCCTAACCCTAACCCTAAACCCTAACCCCTAACACTAACCCTAACCCTAACCCTAACCCTATCCATTACCCTAACCCTAACCCTAACCCTAACCCTAACCCTAACACTAACACTAACCGTAACCATAACACTAAACTCTAAACACTAAAACTAATCCACCGTAAACCTTAAACAATCCTAAACCATAAACCTTAAACCCTAAACCCTAAATCTAACAATAAACCTAAACCTGACCCTAAATCTAACCCTAACCCTAACCCTAACCCTAAACCTAACCCTGACCCTAACCCTAACACTAATCCTAACACTAACCATAACCCTAACCCTAACCCTAACCCTAACCTTAACCCTAACCCTAACCCTAACCCTAACCCTAACCCTAACCCTAACCCTAACCTTAACCCTAACCCTAACCGCTTAACCTTAATCCCTAAATCCTAAACCCTGAACAACCATAAATCCTAAACCCTGAACAACCCTAAATCATAAACCCTGAATAACCCTAAACACTAACCTCTAAACAACCCTAAACAACCCTAATCACTAAACCATAAACTACCCTAAACACTAAACCCTAAACAACCCTATACCCTAAACCTTAAACACTAAACCCTAAATAACTCTAAACCCTAAACCATTAACACTATACCCTAAACAACACTAAACACTAAACCCAAAACAACCCTAAAACCTAAACCTTAAACACTAAACCTTAAACACCCCTAAACCCTAAGCACTAAACCCTAAACAACCCTAAACTTTTAACCCTAAACACTATACCCTAAACAACCCTAAACCTTAAACAATCCTAAACTCTAAACCCTAAACCCTTAACCTAAACCACCCTAAATCTTAAACAATCCTAAACACTAAACCTTAAACCCTAAACACTAAACCCTAAACCCTAAACCTAACAATAACCATAACCCTAACCCTAACCCCTAACCCTTACCCTAACCCTAACCCTAACCCTAATCCTAACCCTAACCCTAACCCTAACCCTAACCCTAACCCTAACCCTAAACCTAATCCTAACCCTTACCCTAACCCTAACTTTAACCCTAACCCTAATCCTAACACTAAACCCTAAACCCTAAACCTAACCCTAACCCTAAAACTAAACTTTAAATCCTAAACCTAATCTACCCTAAACCTTAAACAATCCTAAACCCTAAACCCTGAACCCTAAACCTAACCCTAACCCTAACCCTAAAAGTAACCATAACCCTAACACTAAATTGTAAACCCTAAATTTAAGTTACGATAAACCTTAAACAATCCTAAACCCTAAACCTTAAACCCTAAACCTAACAATTACCATAACCCGAACCCTAATCCTAACCCTAACCCCAACCCTAAACGTAACCCTAACACTAAACCTAACCCTAACCCTAACCCTAACTTTAAACCTAACACTAACACTAAACCTAATCCTAACCCTAACCCTAACCCTAAACCTGACCCTAACCCTAACCCTAACCCTAACCCTAACCCTAACCCTAACCCTAACCCTAACCCTAACCCTAACCCTAACCCTAACCCTAATCCTAACTCTAACCCTAATCCTAACAATAAACCTAAACCTAACCCTAACCCTAACCCTAAACATAACACTAACCTTAACCCTAACCCTAACCGTAACCCTAACAGTAATCCCTAAACCCTAAACCTAAACCTAACGATATCCCAAACACAAAACTCTAAACCCTAAAAATAATCCACCCTAAACCTTAAACAATCCTAAATCCTAAACCTTTACCCTAAACCCTAAACCCTAAACCTAACAATATCCATGACCCTAAACGTAACCCTAAACCTAACCCTAACCCCAACCCTAATCTGAACACTAAACCCTAAACCCTAAACCTAACCCTAACCTTAACACTAAACTCTAAACCCTAAACCTAATCTACCCTAAACCTTAAACAATCCTAAACCCAAAACCTTAGACCCTAAACACTAAACCCTAAACCTAACAATAAACCTAACCCTAACCCTAACCCTAACCCTAAACCTAACCCTAACCGTAACCCTAACCCTAAACCTAACCCTAACCTTAAGCCTAACCATAAACCTAACCCTAACCCTAAACCTAACCTTAACCCTAACCCTAACCCTAAACCTAACAATAAACATAATCATAACCCTTACCCTAACCCTAACCCTAACCCTAACCGTAACCCTAACCCTAACCCTAACCGTAACACTAACCCTAACCCTAACCCTAACCCTAACCCTAACCCTAACCCTAACCATAACCTTAATCTTAACCATAACACTAAACTCTAAACCCTAAACCTAATCCACCCTAAACCTTAAAAAATCCTAAACAATAAACCTTAAACCCTAAACCCTAAATCTAACAATAAACCTAAACCAAACCCTAAATCTATCCCTAACCCTTACCCTAACCCTAAACCTAACCCTGACCTTAACCCTAACCCTAACCCTAACCCTAACCCTAACCCTAACCTAAACCCTAACCCCCCTAACCCTAACCTTAACCCTAACCCTAACCGTAACTCTAACCCTAACCCTAACCGTAACTCGATCCCTAACCCTAACATTAACCCTAACCCTAACCCTAACCCTAACCCTAACCCTAACCCTAACCCTAACCCTAACCCTAACCCTAACCGTAACCATAACACTAAACTCTAAACCCTAAACCTAATCCACCCTAAACCTTAAACAATCCTAAACCATAAACCTTCAACCCTAAACCCTAAATCTAACAATAAACCTAAACCTAACCCTAAATCTAACACTAACCCTAACCGTAAACCTAAACCTACCCCTGACCCTAATCCAAAGCCTAATCATAACAATAACCATAACCCAAACAAAGACTAACCCTAACCCTAAACCTAACCCTAACCCTAAACCTCACACCTACCCTATCCCTAACCCTAACCCTAACCCTAACACTAACACTAACACTAACCCTAACACTATCCCTAACCCCTAACACTAACCCTAACCCTAACCCCGAACCCTAACCCTAACCCTAACCCTAACCCTAACCCTAAACCTAACCCTAACCCTAACCCTAACCCTAACCCTAACCCTAAACCTAACCCTAACCCTAACCCTATCCCTAACCCTAACCCTTATCCTAACAATAACACTAACCTTAACCCTAACCCTAACCTTTACCCTCACCCTAACCCTCACCCTAACCCTAAACCTAACCCTAAAACCCTAAATCCTAAACCCTAAACCCAGAAAACCCTAAACACTAATTCCAAAAGCACCCTAAACCCTAAACTCTAAACACTAAACACTAAAAAACCCTAAACCCTAAACCCTAAACACTAAACCCTAAACAAGCCTAAACCCTAAAACCATTAACACTATACCCTAAACAACCCTAAACCCTTAACCCTAAACATTATAGCCTAAACCCTAAAACACTATACAACCTTAAACCCTAAACCTTAAAATATCCTAAATCATAAATCCTGAACAACCCTAAACACTAAATTATAAACAACCCTAAAAAACCCTAAACAACTCTAAACACTAAAACCTAAACAACCCTACCATTAAACAATCTTAAACGCTAAATTCTATACCCTAAACCTAAACCACCCTAAAACTTAAACAATCCTAAACCCTAAACCTTAAACCATAAACCCTAAATTTTAAACCATAAATCTAAGAATAACCATAACCCTAACCCTAACCCTAAACCTAAACCTAACACTAACCCCAACCCTAACCTTAACCCCATAACCCTAACCCTAACCTTAAGCCTAACATAACCCCATAACCCTAACTCTAACCCTAACTCTAACCCTAATGCTAACCCTAACCCTAACCCTAACCCTAACCCTAACCCCTTAACCTTATTCCCTAAATCCTAAACCCTGAACAACCATAAATCCTAAACCCTGAACAACCCTAAATCATAAACCCTGAATAACCCTAAACACTAACCTCTAAACAACCCTAAACAACCCTAATCACTAAACCATAAACAATCCTAAACACTAAACCCTAAACAACCCTATACCCTAAACCTTAAACACTAAACCCTAAATAACCCTAAACCCTAAACCATTAACACTATACCCTAAAAAACACTAAACACTAAACCCAAAACAACCCTAAAACCTAAACCTTAAACACTAAACCTTAAACAACCCTAAACCCTAAACACTAAAGCCTAAACAACCCTAAACTTTTAACCCTAAACACTATACCCTAAACAACCCTAAACCTTAAACAATCCTAAACTCTAAACCCTAAACCCTTAACCTAAACCACCCTAAATCTTAAACAATCATAAACCCTAAACCTTAAACCCTAAACACTAAACCCTAAACCCTAAACCTAACAATAACCATAACCCTAACCCTAACCCCTAACCCTTACCCTAACCCTAACCCTAATCCTAACCCTAACCCTAACCTTAACCCTAACCCTAACCGTAACCCTAACCCTAACCCTAATCCTAACCCCAACCTTAACCATAATCCTAACCCTAACCCTAACCCTAACCCTAACCGTAACCATAACACTAAACTCTAAACCCTAAACCTAATCCACCCTAAACCTTAAAAAATCCTAAACCATAAACCTTAGACCCTAAATCCTAAATCTAACAATAAACCTAAACCTAACCCTAAATCTAACCCTAACCCTAACCCTAACCCTAACCCTAAACCCTCCCTGACCCTAACCCTAACCCTAACCCTAACCCTAACACTAACCCTAAACCTAACCCTGACCCTAATCCTAACACTAACCCTATTTCTAATTCTAACCCTAACACTAATCCTAAACTTAAACCTAACCCCCTAATAATAACCCTAACCCTAACACTAACCCTAACCCTAACCCTAACCCTAACCATTACCATAAACCTAACCCTAACCCTAACCCCATCCCTAACCCTAACCCTAACCATAACCATAACACTAAACTCTAAACCCTAAACCTAATCCACCCTAAACCTTAAACAATCCTAAACCATAAACCTTAAACCCTAAACCCTAAATCTAACAATAAATCTAAACCTAACCCTAAATCTAACCCTAACCCTATCCCTAACCCTAAACCTAACCCTAACCCTAACCCTAACCCTAATCCTAACACTAACCATAACCCTAACCCTAACACTAACCCTAACCTTAACCCTAACCCTAACCCTAACCCTAACCCTAACTCTAACCCTAACCCTAACCCTAACCGTAACCATAATACTAAACTCTAAACCCTAAACCTAATCTAACCTAAACCTTAAACAATCCTAAACCTTAAACCTTACACCCTAAACCCTAAATCTAACAATAAACCTAAACCTAACCCTAAATCTATCCCTAACCCTAACCCTAACCCTAAACCTAAACCTGACCCTAACCCTAACCCTAATAATAACACTAATCATAACCCAAACACTAACCCTAAACCTAAACCTAACCCTAAACCTCACACTATCCCTAATCCTAACACTAAACCTTAAACTTTAAATCTAACCCTAACCCTAACCCTACCCTTAACCCTAACCCTAACCATATCGCTAAACCTAACCCTGACCCTAATCCTAACACTAACCCTATTTCTAATTCTAACCCTAACACTAATCCTAAAATAAAACGTAACCCCCTAATAATAACCCTAACACTAAACCTAACCCTAATCCTAACCCTAACCCTAACCCTAACACTAACCCCTAACCCCTAACACTAACCCTAACCCTAACCCCTAACCCTAACCCTAACCCTAACCCTAACCCTAACCTTAACCCTAAACCTAACCCTAACCCTAACCCTATCCCTAACCCTAACCCTTACCCTAACACTAACACTAACCTTAACCCTAACCCTAACCTTAACCCTCACCCTAACCCTCACCTTAACCCTAAACCTAACTCTAGCACTAACCCTAACACCCTAAATCCTAAACCCTAAACCCCAAAAAACCTTAAACACTAATTCCAAAAGCACCCTAAACCCTTAACCCTAAACATTATACCCTAAACCCTAAAACACTATACAACCTTAAACCCTAAACCTTAAAATATCCTAAATCATAAATCCTGAACAACCCTAAACACTAAATCATAAACAACCCTAAAAAACCCTAAACAACTCTAAACGCTAAAACCTAAACAACCCTAAACATTAAAAAATCTTAAACGCTAAACCCTATACCCTAAACCTAAACCACCCTAAAACTTAAACAATCCTAAACCCTAAACCTTAAACCATAAACCCTAAATTTTAAACCATAAATCTAAGA
>NC_137966.1:28281190-28286190 GCF_963924665.1 Micromys minutus | reverse complement strand
ATAACCCTAACCCTAACACTAAAACTAACCCCTAACCATAACCCTAACCCTAACCCTAACCCTAACACTAACCTTCTAACTTTTACCCTAACCCTAATTCTAACCCTAAACCTAACCCTTAGCATAACTCTAACCCTAACCCTAAACCCATCCCTAATCCTAACCCTAACCGTAACCATAACACTAAACTCTAAACCCTAAACCTAATCCACCCTAAACCTTAAACAATCCTAAACCATAAACCTTAAACCCTAAACCCTAAATCTAACAATAAACCTAAACCTAACCCTAAATCTAACCCTAACCCTATCCCTAACACTAAACCTAACCCTGACCCTAACCCTAACCCTAATCCTAACACTAACCATAACCCTAACCCTAACACTAACCCTAACCTTAACCCTAACCCTAACCCTAACCCTAACCCTAACCCTAACTCTAACCCTAACCCTAACCCTAACCGTAACCATAATACTAAACTCTAAACCTTAAACTTAATCCACCCTAAACCTTAAACAATCCTAAACCATAAACCTTAAACCCTAAACCCTAAATCTAACAATAAACCTAAACCTAACCCTAAATCTAACCCTAACCCTAACCCTAACCCTAAACCTAAACCTGACCCTAACCCTAACCCTAATCCTAACACTAATCATAACCCAAACACTAACCCTAACTCTAACCCTAAACTTAACCCTAAATCTCACACTATCCCTAATCCTAACTCTAAACCCAAAACTTTAAATCTAACCCTAACCCTAACCCTACCCTTAACACTAACCCTAACCCTATCCCTAAACCTAACCCTGACCCTAATCCTAACACTAACCCTATTTCTAATTCTAACCCTAACACTTATCCTAAACTCAAACCTAACCCCCTAATAATAACCCTAACACTAAACCTAACCCTAACCCTAACCCTAACCCTAACCCTAACACTAACCCCTAACCCCTAACCCCTAACACTAACCCTAAACCTTACCCCTAACCCTAACCCTAACCCTAACCTTAACCCTAATTCTAACCCTAACCCTATCCCTAACCCTAACCCTTACCCTAACACTAACACTAACCTTAACCCTAACCCTAACCTTAAACCTCACCCTAACCCTCACCTTAACCCTAAACCTAACCCTAACACAAACCCTAACACCCTAAATCCTAAACCTTAAACCCCGAAAAACCCTAAACACTAATTCCAAAAGCACCCTAAACCCTAAACTATAAACACTAAAAGCTAAAAAACCCTAAACCCTAAACCCTAAACACTAAACCCTAAACAAGCCTAAACCCTAAAACCATTTACACTATACCCTAAACAACCCTAAACCCTTAACCCTAAACATTATACCCTAAACCCAAAAACACTATACAACCTTAAACCCTAAACCTTAAAATATCCTAAATCATAAATCCTGAACTACCCTAAACACTAAATTATAAACAACCCTAAAAAACCCTAAACAACTCTAAACGCTAAAACCTAAACAACCCTAACCATTAAACAATCTTAAACGCTAAATTCTATACCCTAAACCTAAACCACCCTAAAATTTAAACAATCCTAAACCCTAAACCTTAAACCATAAACCCTAAATTTTAAACCATAAATCTAAGAATAACCATAACCCTAACCCTAACCCTAAACCTAAACCTAACCCTAAACCCAACCCTAACCTTAACCCCATAACCCTAACCCTAACCTTAAGCCTAACATAACCCCATAACCCTAACTCTAACCCTAACTCTAACCCTAACTCTAACCCTAATGCTAACCCTAACCCTAACCCTAACCCTAACCTTAACCTATTAACCTTAATCCCTAAATCCTAAAACCTGAACAACCATAAATCCTAAACCCTGAACAACCCTAAATCATAAACCCTGAATAACCCTAAACACTAACCTCTAAACAACCCTAAACAACCCTAATCACTAAACCATAAACAACCCTAAACACTAAACCCTAAACAACCCTATACCCTAAACCTTAAACACTAAACCCTAAATAACCCTAAACCCTAAACCATTAACACTATACCCTAAACAACACTAAACACTTAACCCAAAACAACCCTAAAACCTAAACCTTAAACACTAAACCTTAAACAACCCTAAACCCTAAACACTAAACCCTAAACAACCCTAAACTTTTAACCCTAAACTCTATACCCTAAACAACCCTAAACCTTAAACAATCCTAAACTCTAAACCCTAAACCCTTAACGTAAACCACCCTAAATCTTAAACAATCCTAAACCCTAAACCTTAAACCCTAAACACTAAACCCTAAACCCTAAACCTAACAATAACCATAACCCTAACCCTCACCCCTAACCCTTACCCTAACCCTAACCCTAACCCTAATCCTAACCCTAACCATAACCCTAACCCTAACCCTAACCCTAACCCTAAACCTAATCCTAATCCTAACCTTAACCCTAATCCTAACCCTAACCCTAACACTAACCCTAACAGTTAACCATAAAACTAAACTCTAAACCCTAAACCTAATCCACCCTAAACCTTAAACAATCCTAAACCATAAAACTTAGACCCTAAATCCTAAATCTAACAATAAACCTAAACCTAACCCTAAATCTAACCCTAACCCTAACCCTAACCCTAAACCCTCTTTGACTTTAACCCTAACCCTAACCCTAACCCTAACCCTAAACCTAACCCTGACCCTAATCCTAACACTAACCCTATTTCTAACTCTAACCCTAACACTAATCCTAAACTTAAACCTAACCCCCTAATAATAACCCTAACCCTAACACTAACCCTAACCCTAACCCTAACCTAACCCTAACCCTAACCCTAACCCTAACCCAAACCCTAACATTAACCCCCTAACTTTTACCATAACCCTAACCCTAACCCTAACCCTAACCCTTACCATAACCCTAACCCTAACCCTAACCCCATCCCTAACCCTAACCCTAACCGTAACCATAACACTAAACTCTAAACCCTTAACCTAATCCACCCTAAACCTTAAACAATCCTAAACCATAAACCTTAAACCCTAAACCCTAAATCTAACAATAAACCTAAACCTAACCCTAAATCTAACCCTAAGCCTATCCCTAACCCTAAACCTAACCCTGACCCTAACCCTAACCCTAATCCTAACACTAACCATAACCATAACCCTAACATTAAGCCTAACCTTAACCCTAACCCTAACCCTAACCCTAACCCTAACTCTAACCCTAACCCTAACCCTAACCGTAACCATAATACTAAACTCTAAACCCTAAACCTAATCTACCATAAACCTTAAACAATCCTAAACCTTAAACCTTAAACCCTAAACCCTAAATCTAACAATAAAACTAAACCTAACCCTAAATCTAACCCTAACCCTAACCCTAACCCTAAACCTAAACCTGACCCTAACCCTAACCCTAATAATAACACTAATCATAACCCAAACACTATCCCTAACCCTAACCCTAAACCTAACCCTAAACCTCACACTTTCCCTAATCTTAACACTAAACCCTAACCTTTAAATCTAACCCTAACCCTAACCCTACCCTTAACCCTAACCCTAACCATATCCCTAAACCTAACCTTGACCCTAATCCTAACACTAACCCTATTTCTAATTCTAACCCTAACATTAATCCTAAACTAAAACCTAACCCCCTAATAATAACCCTAACACTAAACATAACCCTAACCCTAACCCTAACCCTAACCCTAACACTAACCCCTAACCCCTAACACTAACCCTAACCCTAACCCCTAACCCTAACCCTAACCCTAACCCTAACCTTAACCCTAACCCTAAACCTAACCCTAACCCTATTCCTAAACCTAACCCTTACCCTAACACTAACACTAACCTTAACCCTAACCCTAACCTTAACCCTCACCCTAACCCTCACCTTAACCCTAAACCTAACCCTAACACTAACCCTAACACCCTAAATCCTAAACCCTAAACCCCGAAAAACCTTAAACACTAATTCCAAAAGCACCCTAAACTTTAAACTATAAACACTAAACGCTAAAAAACCCTAAACCCTAAACCCTAAACACTAAACACTAAACAAGCCTAAACCCTAAAATCATTAACACTATACCCTAAACAACCCTAAACCCTTAACCCTAAACATTATACACTAAACCCTAAAACACTATACAACCTTAAACCCTAAACCTTAAAATATCCTAAATCATAAATCCTGAACAACCCTAAACACTAAATCATAAACAACCCAAATAACCCTAAACAACTCTAAACGCTAAAACCTAAACAACCCTAAATATTAAACAATCTTAAACGCTAAACCCTATACCCTAAACCTAAACCACCCTAAAACTTAAACAATCCTAAACCCTAAACCTTAAACCATAAACCCTAAAATTTAAACCTTAAATCTGAGAATAACCATAACCCTAACCTAACCCTAAACCTAAACCTAACCCTAACCCCAACCCTAACCTTAACCCCATAACCCTAACCCTAACCTTAAGCCTAACATAACCCCATAATCCTAACTCTAACCCTAACTCTAACCCTAATGCTAACCCTAACCCTAACCCTAACCCTAACCCTAAACCCTTAACCTTAATCCCTAAATCCTAAACCCTGAACAACCATAAATCCTAAACCCTGAACAACCCTAAATCATAAACCATGAATAACCCTAAACACTAACCTCTAAACAACCCTAAACAACCCTAATCACTAAACCATAAACAACCCTAAACACTAAATCCTAAACAACCCTATACCCTAAACCTTAAACACTAAACCCTAAATAACCCTAAACCCTAAACCATTAACACTATACCCTAAACAACAGTAAACACTAAACCCAAAACAACCCTAAAACCTAAACCTTAAACACTAAACATTAAACAACCCTAAACCCTAAACACTAAACCCTAAACAACCCTAAACTTTTAACACTAAACACTATACCCTAAACAACCCTAAACCTTAAACAATCCTAAACTCTAAACCCTAAACCCTTA
>NC_137966.1:28266190-28278690 GCF_963924665.1 Micromys minutus | reverse complement strand
AACCCCTAACACTAACCCTATCCCTAACCTTAACCCTAATCCTAACCCTAACCCTAACCCTAACCCTAACCGTAACCATAACACTAAACTCTAAACCCTAAACCTAATCCACCCTAAACCTTAAACAATCCTAAACCATAAACCGTAGACCCTAAACCCTAAATCAAACAATAAACCTAATCCTAACCCTAAATCTAACCCTAACCCAAACCCTCCCTGACCCTAACCCTAACCCTAACCCTAACCATAACCCTAAACCTAACCCTGACCCTAATCCTAACACTAAACCTATTTCTAATTCTAACCCTAACACTAATCCTAAACTTAAACCTAACCCCCTAATAATAACCCTAACCCTAACACTAACCCTAACCCCTAACCCTAACCCTAACCCTAACCCTAACCTAACCTTAACCCTAACCCTAACCCAAACCCTAACACTAACCCCCTAACTTTTACCCCAACCCTAACCCTAACCCTAACCCTTACCATAATCCTAACCCTAACCCTAACCCCATCCCTAACCCTAACCCTAACTGTAACCATAACACTAAACTCTAAACCTTAAACCTAATCCACACTAAACCTTAAACAATCCTAAACCATAAACCTTAAACGCTAAACCCTAAATCTAACAATAAACCTAAACCTAACCTTAAATCTAACCCTAACCCTATCCCTAACCCTAAACCTAACCCTGACCCTAACACTAACCCAAATCCTAACACTAACCATAAACCTAACCCTAACACTAACCCTAACCCTAACCCTAACTCTAACCCTAACCCTAACCCTAACCGTAACCATAATACTAAACTTTAAACCCTAAACCTAATCCACCCTAAACCTTAAACAATCCTAAACCATAAACCTTAATCCCTAAACCCTAAATCTAACAATAAACCTAAACCTAACCCTAAATCTAACCCTAACCCTAACCCTAACCCTAAACCTAAACCTGACCCTAACCCTAACCCTAATAATAACACTAATCATAACCCAAACACTAACCCTAACCCTAACCCTAAACCTCACACTATGCCTAATCCTAACACTAAACCCTAAATTTTAAATCTAACCCTAACCCTAACCCTACTCTTAACCCTATCCCTAACCATATCCCTAATCCTAACCCTGACCCTAATCCTAACACTAACCCTATTTCTAATTCTAACCCTAACACTAATCCTAAACTAAAACCTAACCCCCTAATAATAACCCTAACACTAAACCTAAACCTAACCCTAACCCTAGCCCTAACCCTAACCCTAACACTAACCCCTAACCCCTAACACTAACCCTAACCCTAACCCCTAACCCTAACCCTAACCCTAACCCTAACCTTAACCCTAACCCTAACCCTAACCCTAACCCTATCCCTAACCCTAACCCTTACCCTAACACTAACACTAACCTTAATACTAACTCTAACCTTAACCCTCACCCTAACCCTCACCTTAACCCTAAACCTAACCCTAACACTAACCCTAACACCCTAAATCCTAAACCCTAAACCCCGAAAAACCCTAAACACTAATTCCAAAAGCACCCTAAACCCTAAACTATAAACACTAAACGCTAAAAAACCCTAAACCCTAAACCCTAAACAATAAACCCTAAACAAGCCTAAACCCTAAAACCATTAACACTATACCCTAAACAACCCTAAACCCTTAACCCTAAACATTATACCCTAAACCATAAAACACTATACAACCTTAAACCCTAAACCTTAAAATATCCTAAATCATAAATCCTGAACAACCCTAAACACTAAATCATAAACAACCCTAAAAAACCCTAAACAACTCTAAACGCTAAAACCTAAAATACCCTAAACATTAAACAATCTTAAACGCTAAACCCTATACCCTAAACCTAAACCACCCTAAAACTTAAACAATCCTAAACCCTAAACCTTAAACCATAAACCCTAAAATTTAAACCTTAAATCTGAGAATAACCATAACCCTAACCCTAACCCTAAACCTAAACCTAACCCTAACCCCAACCCTAACCTTAACCCCATAACCCTAACCCTAACATTAAGCCAAACATAACCCCATAACCCTAACTCTAACCCTAACTCTAACCCTAATGCTAACCCTAACCCTAACCCTAACCCTAACCCCTTAACCCTAATCCCTAAATCCTAAACCCTGAACAACCATAAATCCTAAACCCTGAACAACCCTAAATCATAAACCCTGAATAACCCTAAACACTAACCTCTAAACAACCCTAAACAACCCTAATTACTAAACCATAAACAACCCTAAAAACTAAATCCTAAACAATCCTATACCCTAAACCTTAAACACTAAACCCTAAATAACCCTAAACCCTAAACCATTAACACTATACCCTAAACAACACTAAACACTAAACCCAAAACAACCCTAATACCTAAACCTTAAACACTAAACCTTAAACAACCCTAAACCCTAAACACTAAACCCTAAACAACCCTAAACTTTTAACCCTAAACACTATACCCTAAACAACCCTAAACCTTAAACAATCCTAAACTCTAAACCCTAAACCCTTAACCTAAACCACCCTAAATCTTAAACAATCCTAAACCCTAAACCTTAAACCCTAAACACTAAACCCTAAACCCTAAACCTAACAATAACCATAACCCTAACCCTAACCCCTAACCCTTACCCTAACCCTAACCCTAACCCTAATCCAACCCCTAACCCTAACCCTAACCCTAACCCTAACCCTAATCCTAACCCTAACCCTAAACCTAAACCTAATCCTAACCCTAACCTTAACCCTAATCCTAACCCTAACCCTAACCCTAACCCTAACACCTTAACCTTAATCCCTAAATCCTAAACCCTGAACAACCATAAATCCTAAACCCTGAACAACCCTAAATCATAAACCCTGAATAACCCTAAACACTAATCTCTAAACAACCCTAAATAACCCTAATCACTAAACCATAAACAACCCTAAACACTAAACCCTAAACAACCCTATACCCTAAACCTTAAACACTAAACCCTAAATAACCCTAAACCCTAAACCATTAACACTATACCCTAAACAACACTAAACACTAAACCCAAAACAACCCTAAAACCTAAACATTAAACACTAAACCTTAATCAACCCTAAACCCTAAACACTAAACCTAAACAACCCTAAACTTTTAACCCTAAACACTATACCCTAAACAACCCTAAACCTAAAACAATCCTAAACTCTAAACCCTAAATCCTTAACCTAAACCACCCTAAATCTTAAACAATCCTAAACCCTAAACCTTAAACCCTAAACACTAAACCCTAAACCATAAACCTAACAATAACCATAACCCTAACCCTAACCCCTAACACTTACCCTAACCCTAACCCTAACCCTAATCCTAACCCTAACACTAACCCTAACCCTAACCCTAACCCTAACCCTAACCCTAACCCTAACCCTAACCCTAACCCTAACCCTAAGCCTAACATTAACCGTAACCATAACACTAAACTCTAAACCCTAAACCTAATCCACCCTAAACCTTAAACAATCCTAAACCATAAACCTTAGACCCTAAATCCTAAATCTAACAATAAACCTAAACCTAACCCTAAATCTAACCCTAACCCTAACCCTAACCCTAAACCCTCCCTGACCCTAACCCTAACCCTAACCCTAACCCTAACCCTAACCCTAACCCTAAACCTAACCCTGACCCTAATCCTAACACTAACCCTATTTCTAATTCTAACCCTAACACTAATCCTAAACTTAAACCTAACCCCCTCGAAATAACCCTAACCCTAACACTAACCCTAACCCCTAACCCTAACCCTAACCCTAACCCTAACCCTAACCTAACCCTAACCCTAACCCTAACCCTAACACTAACCCCTAACCCTTACCCTAACCCTAACCCTAACCCTAACCCTAACCATTACCCTAACCCTAACCCTAACCGTAACCCTGACCCTAACCCTAACACTAACCATAACCATAACACTAAACTCTAAACCCTAAACCTAATCCACCCTAAACCTTAAACAATCCTAAACCATAAACCATAAACCCTAAACCCTAAATCTAACAATAAACCTAAACCTGACCCTAAATCTAACCCTAACCCTAACCCTAACCCTAAACCTAACCCTGACCCTAACCCTAATCCTAATCCTAACACTAACCATAACCCTAACCCTAACCCTAAACCTAACCTTAACCCTAACCCTAACCCTAACCCTAACCCTAACCTTAACCCTAAACCTAAACCTAACCCTAACCCCTTAACCTTAATCCCTAAATCCTAAACCCTGAACAACCATAAATCCTAAACCCTGAACAACCCTAAATCATAAACCCTGAATAACCCTAAACACTAACCTCTAAACAACCCTAAACAACCCTAATCACTAAACCATAAACAACCCTAAACACTAAACCCTAAACAACCCTATACCCTAAACATTAAACACTAAACCCTAAATAACCCTAAACCCTAAACCATTAACACTATACCCTAAACAACACTAAACATTAACCCAAAACAACCCTAAAACCTAAACATTAAACACTAAAACTTAAACAACCCTAAACCCTAAACACTAAAGCCTAAACAACCCTAAACTTTTATCCCTAAACACTATACCCTAAACAACCCTAAACCTTAAACAATCCTAAAGTCTAAACCCTTAACCCTTAACCTAAACCACCCTAAATCTTAAACAATCCTAAACCCTAAACCTTAAACCCTAAACACTAAACCCTAAACCCTAAACCTAACAATAACCATAACCTTAACCCTAACCCCTAAACCTTACCCTAACCCTAACCCTAACCCTAATCCTAACCCTAACCCTAACCCTAACCCCAACCCTAACCATAACCCTAAGTCTAAACCTAATCCTAACCCTAACCTTAACCCTAATCCTAACCCTAACCCTAACCCTAACCCTAACCGTAACCATAACACTAAACTCTAACCCCTAAACCTAATCCACCCTCAACCTTAAACAATCCTAAACCATAAACCTTAGACCCTAAATCCTAAATCTAACAATAAACCTAAACCTAACCCTAAATCTAACCCTAACCCTAACCCTAACACTAAACCCTCCCTGACCCTAACCCTAACCCTAACACTAACCATAACCCTAACCCTAAACCTAACCCTGACCCTAATCCTAACACTAACCGTAACCCCTAACCTTAACCCTAACCCTAACCCTAACCCTAACCCTAACACTAACCCCTAACCCTTACCCTAACCCTAACCCTAACGCTAACCCTAACCATTACCCTAACCCTAACCCTAACCCTAACCCTAACGCTAACACAAACCGTAACCATAACACTAAACTCTAAACCCTAAACCTAATCCACCCTAAACCTTAAACAATCCTAAACCATAAACCTTAAACCCTAAACCCTAAATCTAACAATAAACCTAAACCTGACCCTAAATCTAACCCTAACCGTAAACCTAACCCTGACCCTAATCCTAACACTAACCCTATTTCTAATTCTAACCCTAACACTAATCCTAAACTTAAACCTAACCCCCGAATAATAACCCTAAACCTAACACTAACCCTAACCCCTAACCCTAACATTAACCCTAACCCTAACCCTAACCTAACCCTAACCCTAACCCTAACACTAACCCCTAACCCTTACCCTAACCCTAACACTAACCCAAACCCTAACCATTACCCTAAACCTAACCCTAACCCTAACCCTAACCCTAACCCTAACACTAACCATAACCATAACACTAAACTCTAAACCCTAAACCTAATCCACCCTAAACCTTAAACAATCCTAAACCATAAACCTTGAACCCTAAACCCTAAATCTAACAATAAACCTAAACCTGACCCTAAATCTAACCCTAACCCTAACCCTAACCCTAAACCTAACCCTGACCCTAACCCTAACCCTAATCCTAACACTAACCATAACCCTAACCCTAACCCTAACCCTAACCTTAACCCTAACCCTAACCCTAACCCTAACCCTAACCCTAACCCTAACCCTAAACCTAAACCTAACCTTAACCCCTTAACCTTAATCCCTAAATCCTAAACCCTGAACAACCATAAATCCTAAACCCTGAACAACCCTAAATCATAAACCTTGAATAACCCTAAACACTAACCTCTAAACAACCCTAAACAACCCTAATCACTAAACCATAAACAACCCTAAACACTAATCCCTAAGCAACCCTATACCCTAAACCTTAAACACTAAACCCTAAATAACCCTAACCCTAAACCATTAACACTATACCCTAAACAACACTAAACATTAACCCAAAACAGCCCTAAAACCTAAACCTTAAACACTAAAATTTAAACAACCCTAAACCCTAAACACAAAAGCCTAAACAACCCTAAACTTTTAACCCTAAACACTATACCCTAAACAACCCTAAACCTTAAACAATCCTAAAGTCTAAACCCTAAACCCTTAACCTAAACCACCCTAAATCTTAAGCAATCCTAAACCCTAAACCTTAAACCCTAAATACTAAACCCTAAACCCTAAACCTAACAATAACCATAACCCTAACCCTAACCCCTAACCCTTACCCTAACCCTAACCCTAACCCTAATCCTAACCCTAACCCTAACCCTAACCCTAACCCTAACCCTAACCCTAACCCTAACTCTAACCCTAACCCTAACCGTAACCATAATAATAAACTCTAAACCCTAAACCTAATCCACCCTTAAACTTAAAAAATCCTAAACCATAAACCTTAAACCCTAAACCCGAAATCTAACAATAAACCTAAACCTGACACTAAATCTAACCCTAACCCTAACCCTAACCCTAAACCTAACCCTGACACTAACCCTAACCCTAATCCTAACACTAACCCTAACCCTAAACCTAATCCTAACCCTAACCTTAACTCTAATCCTAACCCTAACTCTAACCCTAACTTTAACCGTAACCATAACACTAAACTCTAAACCCTAAACCTAATCCACCCTAAACCTTAAACAATCCTAAACCATAAACCTTAGACCCTAAATCCTAAATCTAACAATAAACCTAAACCTAACCCTAAATCTAACCCTAACCCTAACCCTAAACCCTCCCTGACCCTAAACCTAACCCTAACCCTAACCCTAACCCTAACCCTAACCCTAAACCGAACCCTGACCCAAATCCTAACACTAACCCTATTTCTAATTCTAACCCTAACACTAATCATAAACTTAAACCTAATCCCCTAATAATAACCCTAACCCTAACACTAACCCTAACCCCTAACCCTAACCCTAACCCTAACCCTAACCCTAACCTAATCCTAACCCTAACCCTAACCCTAACACTAACACCTAAACCTTACCCTAACCCTAACCCTAACCCTAACCATTACCCTAACCCTAACCCTAACCCTAACCCTGACCCTAACCCTAACACTAAGCATAACCATAACACTAAACTCTAAACCCTAAACCTAATCCACCCTAAACCTTAAACAATCCTAAACCATAAACCTTAAACCCTAAACCCTAAATCTAACAACAAACCTAAACCTGACCCTAAATCTAACCCTAACCCTAACCCTAACCCTAAACCTAAACCTGACCCTAACCCTAACCCTAATCCTAACACTAACCATAACCCTAACCCTAACTTTAACCCTAACATTAACCCTAACCCTAACCCTAACCTTAACCCTAACCCTAACCCTAACCCTAACCCTAACCCTAAACCTAACCCTAAACCTAACCCTGACCTTAACCCTAACCCTAATCCTAACACTAACCATAACCCTAACCCCAACCCTAACCCTAACCTTAACCCTAACCATAACCCTAACCCTAAAACTAACACTAACCCTAACCCAAACCCTAACCCTAAACCTAACCCTAACCCTAACCGTACCCATAACACTAAACTCTAAACCCTAAACCTAATCCACCCTAAAACTTAAACAATCCTAAACCACAAACCTTAAACCCTAAACCCTAAATCTAACAATAAACCTAAACCTAACCCTTAATCTAACCTTAACCCTAACCCTAACCCTAAACTTAATCCTAACACTAACCATAACCCAAACACTAACCCTAAACCTAACTCTAAACCTAACCCTAACCCTAAACCTCACACTAACCCTAATCCTAACACTAAACCTTAAACTTTATATCTAACCCTAACCCTAACCCTACCCCTAACCGTAACCCTAACCCTATCCCTAAATCTAACCCTAACCCTAAACCTCACACTAACCCTAATCCTAACACTAAACCTTAAACTTTAAATCTAACCCTAATCCTAACCCTACCCCTAACCCTAACCCTAACCCTATCCCTAAACCTAACCCTGACCCTAATCCTAACACTAACCCTATTTCTAATTCTAACCCTAACACAAATCCTAAATTTAAACCTAACTCCCTAATAATAACCCTAACCCTAAACCTAACCCTAACCCTAACCCTAACCCTAACCCTAACCCTAACCCTAACCCTAACACTAACCTAAACCCTAACCCCCCCAACCCTAACCTTAACCCTAACCCTAACCCTAACCGTAACTCTAACCCTAACCCTAACCGTAACTCTAACCCTAACCCTAAAACTAACCCTAACCCTAACCGTAACCCTAACCCTAACACTAACTCTAACCTTAACCCTAACCCTAACCGTAACCATAACACTAAACTCTAAACCCTAAATTTATCCACCCTAAACCTTAAACAATCCTAAACCATAAACCTTAAACCCTAAACCCTAAATCTAACAAAAAACCTAAACCTAACCCTAAATCTAACACTAACCCTAAACGTAAACCTAAACCTACCCCTGACCCAAATCCAAAGCCTAATCCTAACAATAACCATAACCCAAACAAAGACTAACCCTAACACTAAACCTAACCCTAACCCTAAACCTCACACCTACCCTATCCCTAACCCTAACCCTAAACCTAAAACCTCCCTGACCATAACCCTCACCCTAACCCTAACCCTAACCCTAACCCTAACCTAACCCTAACCCTAACCCTAACCCTAACCCTAACACTAACCCCTAACCCTTACCCTAACTCTAACCCAAACCATAACCCTAACCCTAACACTAACCGTAACCATAACACTAAACTCTAAACTCTAAACCTGATCCACCCAAAACCTTAAACAATCCTAAATCATAAACCTTAAACCCTAAACCCTAAATCTAACAATAAACCTAAACCTGACCCTAATCTAACCCTAACCCTAACCCTAACCCTAAACCTAACACTGACCCTAACCCTAACCCTAATCCTAACACTAACCATAACCCTAACCCTAACCCTAACCCTAACCTTAACCCTAACCCTAACCCTAAGCCTAACCCTAACCCTAACCCTAACCCTAACCCTAACCCCTTAACCTTAATCCCTAAATCCTAAACCCTGAACAACCATAAATCCTAAACTCTGAACAACCCTAAATCATAAACCCTGAATAACCATAAACACTAACCTCTAAACAACCCTAAACAACCCTAATCACTAAACCATAAACAACCCTAAACACTAAACCCTAAACAACCCTATACCCTAAACCTTAAACACTAAACGCTAAATAACCTTAAACCCTAAACCATTAACACTATACCCTAAACAACACTAAACACTAAACCCAAAACAACCCTAAAACCTAAACCTTAAACACAAAACCTTAAACAACCCTAAACCCTAAACACTAAACCCTAAACAACCCTAAACTTTTAACCCTAAACACTATACCCTAAACAACCCTAAACCTTAAACAATCCTAAACTCTAAACCCTAAACCCTTAACCTAAACCACCCTAAATCTTAAACAATCCTAAACCCTAAACCTTAAACCCTAAACACTAAACCCTAAACCCTAAACCTAACAATAACCATAACCCTAACCCTAACCCCTAACCCTTACCCTAACCCTAACCCTAACCCTCACCCTAACCATTACCCTAACCCTAACACTAACCCTAACCCTAACCCTAACCCTAACCCTAACACTAACCGTAACCATAACACTAAACTCTAAACCCTAAACCTAATCCACCCTAAACCTTAAACAATCCTAAACCATAAACCTTAAACCCTAAACCCTAAATCTAACAATAAACCTAAACCTGACCCTAAATCTAACCCTAACCCTAACCC
This sequence comes from Micromys minutus, assembly GCF_963924665.1. NCBI lineage: Eukaryota > Metazoa > Chordata > Mammalia > Rodentia > Muridae > Micromys > Micromys minutus. The sequence goes on along the minus strand of NC_137966.1, from coordinate 28,268,551 downwards.
TAACCCTAAACCTAACCCTGACCCTAACCCTAACCCTAATCCTAACACTAACCATAACCCTAACCCTAACCCTAACCCTAACTTTAACCCTAACCCTAACTCTAACCCTAACCCTAACCCTAACCCTAACCCTAAACCTAACTCTAAACCTAACCCTAACCCCTTAACCTTAATCCCTAAATCCTGAACCCTGAACAACCATAAATCCTAAACCCTGAACAACCCTAAATCATAAACCCTGAATAACCCTAAACACTAACCTCTAAACAACCCTAAACAACCCTAAACTAAACCATAAACAAACCTAAACACTAAACCCTAAACAACCCTATACCCTAAACCTAAAACACTATAACCTAAATAACCGTAAACCCTAAACCATTAACACTATACCCTAAAAAACACTAAACATTAACCCAAAACAACCCTAAAGCCTAAACCTTAAACACTAAAACTTAAACAACCCTAAACCCTAAACACTAAAGCCTAAAGAACCCTAAACTTTTAACCCTAAACACTATACCCTAAACAACCCTAAACCTTAAACAATCCTAAAGTCTAAACCCTAAACCCTTAACCTAAACCACCCTAAATCTTAAACAATCCTAAACCCTAAACCTTAAACCCTAAACACTAAACCCTAAACCCTAAACCTAACAATAACCATAACCCTAACCCTAACCCCTAACCCTTACCCTAAACCTAACCCTAACCCTAACCCTAACCCTAACCCTAACCCTAACCCTAACCCTAACTCTAAACCTAATCCTAACCCTAACCTTAACCCTAATCCTAACCCTAACCCTAACCCTAACCCTAACCGTAACCATAACACTAAACTCTAAACCCTAAACCTAATCAACCCTAAACCTTAAACAATCCTAAACCATAAACCTTAGACCCTAAATCCTAAATCTAACAATAAACCTAAACCTAACCCTAAATCTAACCCTAACCCTAACCCTAACCATAACCCTAACCCTAACACTAAACCTAACCCTGACACTAATCCTAACACTAACCCTATTTCTAATTCTAACCCTAACACTAATCCCAAACTTAAACCTAACCCCCTAATAATAACCCTAACCCTAACACTAACCCTAGCCCCTAACCTTAACCCTTACCCTAACCCTAACCCTAACCCTAACCCTAACCATTACCCTAACCCTAACCCTAACACTAACACTAACCGTAACCATAACACTAAACTCTAAACCCTAAACCTAATCCACCCTAAACCTTAAACAATCCTAAACTATAAACCTTAAACCCTAAACCCTAAATCTAACAATAAACCTAAACCTGACCCTAAATCTAACCCTAACCCTAACCCTAACCCTAAAACTAACCCTGACCCTAATCCTAACACTAACCCTATTTCTAATTCTAGCCCTAACACTAATCCTAAACTTAAACCTAACCCCCTAATAATAACCCTAACCCTAACACTAACCCTAACCCCTAACCCTAACCCTAACCCTAACCCTAACCCTAACCTAACCCTAACCCTAACCCTAACCCTAACACTAACCCCTAACCTTTACCCTAACCCTAACCCTAACCCTAACCCTAACCATTACCCTAACCCTAACCCTAACCCTAACCCTAACCATAAACCTAACCCTAACCCCTTAACCTTAATTCCTAAATCCTAAACCCTGAACAACCATAAATCCTAAACCCTGAAGAACCCTAAATCATAAACCCTGAATAATCCTCAACACTAACCTCTAAACAACCCTAAACAACCCTAATCACTAAACCATAAACAACCCTAAACACTAAACCCTAAACAACCCTACACCCTAAACCTTAAACACTAAACCCTAAATAACCCTAAACCCTAAACCATTAACACTATACCCTAAACAACACTAAACATTAACCCAAAACGACCCTAAAACCTAAACCTTAAACACTAAAACTTAAACAACCCTAAACCCTAAACACTAAAGCCTAAACAACCGTAAACTTTTAACCCTAAACACTATACCCTAAATAACCCTAAACCTTAAACAATCCTAAAGTCTAAACCCTAAACCCTTAACCTAAACCACCCTAAATCTTAAACAATCCTAAACCCTAAACCTTAAACCCTAAACACTAAATCCTAAACCCTAAACCTAACAATAACCATAACCCTAACCCTAACCCCTAACCCTTACCCTAACCCTAACCCTAACCCTAATCCTAACCCTAACCCTAACCCTAAGCATTACCCTAACCCTAACCCTAACCCTAACCCTAACCCTAACCTAACCCTAACCCTAACCATAACCCTAACACTAACCCCTAACCCTTACCCTAACCCTAACCCTAACCCTAAGCATTACCCTAACCCTAACCCTAACCCTAACC
>NC_137966.1:28238690-28261190 GCF_963924665.1 Micromys minutus | reverse complement strand
CCCTAACACTAACCCTAACCCTAACCCTAACCCATTAACCTTAATCCCTAAATCCTAAAACCTGAACAACCATAAATCCTAAACCCTGAACAACCCTAAATCATAAACCCTGAATAACCCTAAACACTAACCTCTAAACAACCCTAAACAACCCTAATCACTAAACCATAAACAACCCTAAACACTAAACCCTAAACAACCCTATACCCTAAACCTTAAACACTAAACCCTAAATAACCCTAAACCCTAAACCATTAACACTATACCCTAAACAACACTAAACACTTAACCCAAAACAACCCTAAAACCTAAACCTTAAACACTAAACCTTAAACAACCCTAAACCCTAAAAACTAAACCCTAAACAACCCTAAACTTTTAACCCTAAACTCTATACCCTAAACAACCCTAATCCTTAAACAATCCTAAACTCTAAACCCTAAACCCTTAACGTAAACCACCCTAAATCTTAAACAATCCTAAACCCTAAACCTTAAACCCTAAACACTAAACTCTAAACCCTAAACCTAACAATAACCATAACCCTAACCCTCACCCCTAAACCTTACCCTAACCCTAACCCTAACCCTAATCCTAACCCTAACCATAACCCTAACCCCAACCCTAACCCTAACCCTAAACCTAATCCTAACCCTAACCTTAACCCTAATCCTAACCCTAACCCTAACCCTAACCGTAACCATAACACTAAACTCTAAACCCTAAACCTAATCCACCCTAAACCTTAAACAATCCTAAACCATAAAACTTAGACCCTAAATCCTAAATCTAACAATAAACCTAAACCTAACCCTAAATCTAACCCTAACCCTAACCCTAACCCTAAACCCTCCCTGACTTTAACCCTAACCCTAACCCTAACCCTAACCCTAAACCTAAACCTGACCCTAATCCTAACACTAACCCTATTTCTAACTCTAACCCTAACACTAATCCTAAACTTAAACCTAACCCCCTAATAATAACCCTAACCCTAACACTAACCCTAACCATAACCCTAACCTAACCCTAAACCTAACCCTAACCCTAACCCAAACCCTAACACTAACCCACTAACTTTTACCATAACCCTAACCCTAACCCTAACCCTAACCCTTAACATAACCCTAACCCTAACCCTAACCCCATCCCTAACCCTAACCCTAACCGTAACCATAACACTAAACTCTAAACCCTAAACCTAATCCACCCTAAACCTTAAACAATCCTAAAACATAAACCTTAAACCCTAAACCCTAAATCTAACAATATACCTAAACCTAACCCTAAATCTAACCCTAAGCCTATCCCTAACCCTAAACCTAACCCTGACCCTAACCCTAACCCTAATCCTAACACTAACCATAACCCTAACCCTAACATTAAGCCTAACCTTAACCCTAACCCTAACCCTAACCCTAACCCTAACCCTAACTCTAACCCTAACTCTAACCCTAACCGTAACCATAATACTAAACTCTAAACCCTAAACCTAATCCACCCTAAATCTTAAACAATCTTAAACCATAAACCTTAAACCCTAAACCCTAAATCTAACAATAAACCTAAACCTAACCCTAAATCTAACCCTAACCCTAACCCTAACCCTAAACCTAAACCTGACCCTAACCCTAACCCTAATCCTAACACTAATCATAACCCAAACACTAACCCTAACCCTAACCATAAACCTAACCTTAAAACTCACACTATCCCTAATCCTAACACTAAACCCTAAACTTTAAATCTAACCCTAACCCTAACCCTACCCTTAACCCTAACCCTATCCCTAAACCTAACCCTGACCCTAATCCTAACACTAACCCTATTTCTAATTCTAACCCTAACACTAATCCTAAACTAAAACCTAACCCCCTAATAATAACCCTAACACTAAACCTAACCCTAACCCTAACCCTAACCCTAACCCTAACACTAACCCCTAACCCCTAACCCCTAACACTAACCCTAACCCTAACCCCTAACCCTAACCCTAACCCTAACCTTAACCCTAATTCTAACCCTAACCCTATCCCTAACCCTAACCCTTACCCTAACACTAACACTAACCTTAACCCTAACCCTAACCTTAAACCTCACCCTAACCCTCACCTTAACCCTAAACCTAACCCTAACACTAACCCTAACACCCTAAATCCTAAACCTTTAACCCCGAAAAACCCTAAACACTAATTCCAAAAGCACCCTAAACCCTAAACTATAAACACTAAAAGCTAAAAAACCCTAAACCCTAAACCCTAAACACTAAACCCTAAACAAGCCTAAACCCTAAAACCATTAACACTATACCCTAAACAACCCTAAACCCTTAACCCTAAACATTATACCCTAAACCCTAAAACACTATACAACCTTAAACCCTAAACCTTAAAATATCCTAAATCATAAATCCTGAACTACCCTAAACACTAAATTATAAACAACCCTAAAAAACCCTAAACAACTCTAAACGCTAAAACCTAAACAACCCTAACCATTAAACAATCTTAAACGCTAAATTCTATACCCTAAACCTAAGCCACCCTAAAATTTAAACAATCCTAAACCCTAAACCTTAAACCATAAACCCTAAATTTTAAACCATAAATCTAAGAATAACCATAACCCTAACCCTAACCCTAAACCTAAACCTAACCCTAACCCCAACCCTAACCTTAACCCCATAACCCTAACCCTAACCTTAAGCCTAACATAACCCCATAACCCTAACTCTAACCCTAACTCTAACCCTAACTCTAACCCTAATGCTAACCCTAACACTAACCCTAACCCTAACCCTAACCCATTAACCTTAATCCCTAAATCCTAAAACCTGAACAACCATAAATCCTAAACCCTGAACAACCCTAAATAATAAACCCTGAATAACCCTAAACACTAACCTCTAAACAACCCTAAACAACCCTAATCACTAAACCATAAACAACCCTAAACACTAAACCCTAAACAACCCTATACCCTAAACCTTAAACACTAAACCCTAAATAACCCTAAACCCTAAACCATTAACACTATACCCTAAACAACACTAAACACTTAACCCAAAACAACCCTAAAACCTAAACCTTAAACACTAAACCTTAAACAACCCTAAACCCTAAAAACTAAACCCTAAACAACCCTAAACTTTTAACCCTAAACTCTATACCCTAAACAACCCTAAACCTTAAACAATCCTAAACTCTAAACCCTAAACCCTTAACGTAAACCACCCTAAATCTTAAACAATCCTAAACCCTAAACCTTAAACCCTAAACACTAAACTCTAAACCCTAAACCTAACAATAACCATAACCCTAACCCTCACCCCTAACCCTTACCCTAACCCTAACCCTAACCCTAATCCTAACCCTAACCATAACCCTAACCCTAACCCTAACCCTAACCCTAAACCTAATCCTAACCCTAACCTTAACCCTAATCCTAACCCTAACCCTAACCCTAACCGTAACCATAACACTAAACTCTAAACCCTAAACCTAATCCACCCTAAACCTTAAACAATCCTAAACCATAAAACTTAGACCCTAAATCCTAAATCTAACAATAAACCTAAACCTAACCCTAAATCTAACCCTAACCCTAACCCTAACCCTAAACCCTCCCTGACTTTAACCCTAACCCTAACCCTAACCCTAACCCTAAACCTAAACCTGACCCTAATCCTAACACTAACCCTATTTCTAACTCTAACCCTAACACTAATCCTAAACTTAAACCTAACCCCCTAATAATAACCCTAACCCTAACACTAACCCTAACCATAACCCTAACCTAACCCTAAACCTAACCCTAACCCTAACCCAAACCCTAACACTAACCCACTAACTTTTACCATAACCCTAACCCTAACCCTAACCCTAACCCTTAACATAACCCTAACCCTAACCCTAACCCCATCCCTAACCCTAACCCTAACCGTAACCATAACACTAAACTCTAAACCCTAAACCTAATCCACCCTAAACCTTAAACAATCCTAAAACATAAACCTTAAACCCTAAACCCTAAATCTAACAATATACCTAAACCTAACCCTAAATCTAACCCTAAGCCTATCCCTAACCCTAAACCTAACCCTGACCCTAACCCTAACCCTAATCCTAACACTAACCATAACCCTAACCCTAACATTAAGCCTAACCTTAACCCTAACCCTAACCCTAACCCTAACCCTAACCCTAACTCTAACCCTAACTCTAACCCTAACCGTAACCATAATACTAAACTCTAAACCCTAAACCTAATCCACCCTAAATCTTAAACAATCTTAAACCATAAACCTTAAACCCTAAACCCTAAATCTAACAATAAACCTAAACCTAACCCTAAATCTAACCCTAACCCTAACCCTAACCCTAAACCTAAACCTGACCCTAACCCTAACCCTAATCCTAACACTAATCATAACCCAAACACTAACCCTAACCCTAACCATAAACCTAACCTTAAAACTCACACTATCCCTAATCCTAACACTAAACCCTAAACTTTAAATCTAACCCTAACCCTAACCCTACCCTTAACCCTAACCCTATCCCTAAACCTAACCCTGACCCTAATCCTAACACTAACCCTATTTCTAATTCTAACCCTAACACTAATCCTAAACTAAAACCTAACCCCCTAATAATAACCCTAACACTAAACCTAAACCTAACCCTAACCCTAACCCTAACCCTAACCCTAACACTAACCCCTAACCCCTAACCCCTAACACTAACCCTAACCCTAACCCCTAACCCTAACCCTAACCCTAACCTTAACCCTAATTCTAACCCTAACCCTATCCCTAACCCTAACCCTTACCCTAACACTAACACTAACCTTAACCCTAACCCTAAACTTAAACCTCACCCTAACCCTCACCTTAACCCTAAACCTAACCCTAACACTAACCCTAACACCCTAAATCCTAAACCTTTAACCCCGAAAAACCCTAAACACTAATTCCAAAAGCACCCTAAACCCTAAACTATAAACACTAAAAGCTAAAAAACCCTAAACCCTAAACCCTAAACACTAAACCCTAAACAAGCCTAAACCCTAAAACCATTAACACTATACCCTAAACAACCCTAAACCCTTAACCCTAAACATTATACCCTAAACCCTAAAACACTATACAACCTTAAACCCTAAACCTTAAAATATCCTAAATCATAAATCCTGAACTACCCTAAACACTAAATTTTAAACAACCCTAAAAAACCCAAAACAACTCTAAACGCTAAAACCTAAACAACCCTAACCATTAAACAATCTTAAACGCTAAATTCTATACCCTAAACCTAAACCACCCTAAAATTTAAACAATCCTAAACCCTAAACCTTAAACCATAAACCCTAAATTTTAAACCATAAATCTAAGAATAACCATAACCCTAACCCTAACCCTAAACCTAAACCTAACCCTAACCCCAACCCTAACCTTAACCCCATAACCCTAACCCTAACCTTAAGCCTAACATAACCCCATAACCCTAACTCTAACCCTAACTCTAACCCTAACTCTAACCCTAATGCTAACCCTAACACTAACCCTAACCCTAACCCTAACCCATTAACCTTAATCCCTAAATCCTAAAACCTGAACAACCATAAATCCTAAACCCTGAACAACCCTAAATCATAAACCCTGAATAACCCTAAACACTAACCTCTAAACAACCCTAAACAACCCTAATCACTAAACCATAAACAACCCTAAACACTAAACCCTAAACAACCCTATACCCTAAACCTTAAACACTAAACCCTAAATAACCCTAAACCCTAAACCATTAACACTATACCCTAAACAACACTAAACACTTAACCCAAAACAACCCTAAAACCTAAACCTTAAACACTAAACCTTAAACAACCCTAAACCCTAAACACTAAACCCTAAACAACCCTAAACTTTTAACCCTAAACTCTATACCCTAAACAACCCTAAACCTTAAACAATCCTAAACTCTAAACCCTAAACCCTTAACGTAAACCACCCTAAATCTTAAACAATCCTAAACCCTAAACCTTAAACCCTAAACACTAAACTCTAAACCCTAAACCTAACAATAACCATAACCCTAACCCTCACCCCTAACCCTTACCCTAGCCCTAACCCTAACCCTAATCCTAACCCTAACCATAACCCTAACCCTAACCCTAACCCTAACCCTAAACCTAATCCTAACCCTAACCTTAACCCTAATCCTAACCCTAACCCTAACCCTAACCGTAACCATAACACTAAACTCTAAACCCTAAACCTAATCCACCCTAAACCTTAAACAATCCTAAACCATAAAACTTAGACCCTAAATCCTAAATCTAACAATAAACCTAAACCTAACCCTAAATCTAACCCTAACCCTAACCCTAACCCTAAACCCTCCCTGACTTTAACCCTAACCCTAACCCTAACCCTAACCCTAAACCTAACCCTGACCCTAATCCTAACACTAACCCTATTTCTAACTCTAACCCTAACACTAATCCTAAACTTAAACCTAACCCCCTAATAATAACCCTAACCCTAACACTAACCCTAACCATAACCCTAACCTAACCCTAAACCTAACCCTAACCCTAACCCAAACCCTAACACTAACCCACTAACTTTTACCATAACCCTAACCCTAACCCTAACCCTAACTCTTAACATAACCCTAACCCTAACCCTAACCCCATCCCTAAACCTAACCCTAACTGTAACCATAACACTAAACTCTAAACCCTAAACCTAATCCACCCTAAACCTTAAACAATCCTAAAACATAAACCTTAAACCCTAAACCCTAAATCTAACAATATACCTAAACCTAACCCTAAATCTAACCCTAAGCCTATCCCTAACCCTAAACCTAACCCTGACCCTAACCCTAACCCTAATCCTAACACTAACCATAACCCTAACCCTAACATTAAGCCTAACCTTAACCCTAACCCTAACCCTAACCCTAACCCTAACCCTAACCCTAACTCTAACCCTAACCCTAACCCTAACCGTAACCATAATACTAAACTCTAAACCCTAAACCTAATCTACCCTAAACCTTAAACAATCCTAAACCTTAAACCTTAAACCCTAAACCCTAAATCTAACAATAAACCTAAACCTAACCCTAAATCTAACCCTAACCCTAACCCTAACCCTAAACCTAAACCTGACCCTAACCCTAACCCTAATAATAACACTAATCATAACCCAAACACTATCCCTAACCCTAACGCTAAACCTAACCCTAAACCTCACACTTTCCCTAATCTTAACACTAAACCCTAACCTTTAAATCTAACCCTAACTCTAACCCTACCTTTAACCCTAACCCTAACCATATCCCTAAACCTAACCTTGACCCTAATCCTAACACTAACCCTATTTCTAATTCTAACCCTAACACTAATCCTAAACTAAAACCTAACACCCTAATAATAACCCTAACACTAAACCTAACCCTAACCCTAACCCTAACCCTAACACTAACCCCTAACCCCTAACACTAACCCTAACACTAACCCCTAACCCTAACCCTAACCCTAACCCTAAACTTAACCCTAACCCTAAACCTAACCCTAACCCTATCCCTAACCCTACCCTTACCCTAACACTAACACTAACCTTAACCCTAACCCTAACCTTAACCCTCACCCTAACCCTCACCTTAACCCTAAACCTAACCCTAACACTAACCCTAACACCCTAAATCCTAAACCCTAAACCCCGAAAAACCTTAAACACTAATTCCAAAAGCACCCTAAACTTTAAACTATAAACACTAAACGCTAAAAAACCCTAAACCCTAAACCCTAAACACTAAACACTAAACAAGCCTAAACCCTAAAATCATTAACACTATACCCTAAACAACCCTAAACCCTTAACCCTAAACATTATACACTAAACCCTAAAACACTATACAACCTTAAACCCTAAACCTTAAAATATCCTAAATCATAAATCCTGAACAACCCTAAACACTAAATCATAAACAACCCTAAAAAACCCTAAACAACTCTAAACGCTAAAACCTAAACAACCCTAAATATTAAACAATCTTAAACGCTAAACCCTATACCCTAAACCTAAACCACCCTAAAACTTAAACAATCCTAAACCCTAAACCTTAAACCATAAACCCTAAAATTTAAACCTTAAATCTGAGAATAACCATAACCCTAACCCTAACCCTAAACCTAAACCTAACCCTAACCCCAACCCTAACCTTAACCCCATAACCCTAACCCTAACCTTAAGCCTAACATAACCCCATAATCCTAACTCTAACCCTAACTCTAACCCTAACCCTAACCCTAACCCTAACCCTAAACCCTTAACCTTAATCCCTAAATCCTAAACCCTGAACAACCATAAATCCTAAACCCTGAACAACCCTAAATCATAAACCCTGAATAACCCTAAACACTAACCTCTAAACAACCCTAAACAACCCTAATCACTAAACCATAAACAACCCTAAACACTAAATCCTAAACAACCCTATACCCTAAACCTTAAACACTAAACCCTAAATAACCCTAAACCCTAAACCATTAACACTATACCCTAAACAACAGTAAACAGAAAACCCAAAACAACCCTAAAACCTAAACCTTAAACACTAAATATTAAACAACCCTAAACCCTAAACACTAAACCCTAAACAACCCTAAACTTTTAATCCTAAACACTATACCCTAAACAACCCTAAACCTTAAACAATCCTAAACTCTAAACCCTAAACCCTTAACCTAAACCACCCTAAATCTTAAACAATCCTAAACCCTAAACCTTAAACCCTAAAGACTAAACCCTAAACCCTAAACCTAACAATAACCATAACCCTAACCCTAACCCCTAAAACTTACCCTAACCCTAACCCTAACCCTAATCCTAACCCTAACCCTAACCCTAACCCTAACCCTAACCCTAACCCTAACCCTAAACCTAAACCTAATACTAACCCTAACCTTAACCCTAATCCTAACCCTAACCCTAACCCTAACCCTAACCGTAACCATAACACTAAACTCTAAACCCTAAACCTAATCCACCCTAAAACTTAAACAATCCTAAACCATAAACCTTAGACCCTAAATCCTAAATCTAACAATAAACCTAAACCTAACCCTACATCTTACCCTAACCCTAACCCTAACCCTAAACCCTCCCTGACCCTAACCCTCACCCTAACCCTAACCCTAACCCTAAACCTAACCCTGACCCTAATCCTAACACTAAACCTATTTCTAATTCTAACCCTAACAATAATCCTAAACTTAAACCTAACCCCCTAATAATTACCCTAACCCTAACACTAACCCTAACCCCTAACCCTAACCCTAACCCTAACCCTAACCCTAACCCTAACCTAACCCTAACCCTAACCCTAACCCTATCCCTAACACTAACCGTAACCATAACACTAAACTCTAAACCCTAAACCTAATCCACCGTAAACCTCAAACAATCCTAAACCATAAACCTTAAACCCTAAATCCTAAATCTAACAATAAACCTAAACCTGACCCTAAATCTAACCCTAACCCTAACCCTAACCCTAACCCTAACCCTAAACCTAACCCTGACCCTAACCCTAACCCTAATCCTAACACTAACCATAACCCTAACCCTAACCCTAACCTTAACCCTAACCCTAACCCTAACCCTAACCCTAACCCTAACCCTAACCCTAACCCCTTAACCTTAATCCCTAAATTCTAAACCCTGAACAACCATAAATCCTAAACCCTGAACAACGCTAAATCATAAACCCTGAATAACCCTAAACACTAACCTCTAAACAACCCTAAACAACCCTAATCACTAAACCATAAACAACCCTAAACATTAAACCCTAAAGAACCCTATACCCTAAACCTTAAACACTAAACCCTAAATAACCCTAAACCCTAAACCATTAACACTATACCCTAAACAACACTAAACACTAAACCCAAAACAACTCTAAAACCTAAACATTAAACACTAAACCTTAAAAAACCCTAAACCCTAAACACTAAACCCTAAACAACCCTAAACTTTTAACCCTAAACACTATACCCTAAACAACCCTAAACCTTAAACAATCCTAAACTCTAAACCCTAAACCCTTAACCTAAACCACCCTAAATCTTAAACAATCCTAAACCCTAAACCTTAAACCCTAAACACTAAACCCTAAACCCTAAACCTAACAATAACCATAACCCTAAACCTAACCCCTAACCCTTACTCTAACCCTAACCCTAACCCTAATCCTAACCCTAAACCTAACCCTAACCCTAACCCTAACCCTAACCCTAACCCTAACCCTAAACCTAATCCTAACCCTAACCTTAACCCTAATCCTAAACCTAACCCTAACCCTAACCCTAACCGTAACCATAACACTAAACTCTAAACCCTAAACCTAATCCATCCTAAACCTTAAACAATCCTAAACCATAAACCTTAGACCCGAAATCCTAAATCTAACAATAAACCTAAACCTAACCCTAAATCTAACCCTAACCCTAACCCTAACCCTAAAGCCTCACTGACCCTAACCCTAACCCTAACCCTAAACCTAAACCTAACCCTGACCCTAATCCTAACACTAACCCTATTTCTAATTCTAACCCTAACACTAATCCTAAACTTAAACCTAACCTCCTAATAATAACCCTAACCCTAACACTAACCCTAACCCCTAACCCTAACCCTAACCCTAACCCTAACCTAACGCTAACCCTAACCCTTACCCTAACCCTAACACTAACCCCTAACCCTTACCCTAACCCTAACCCTAACCCTGACCATTACCCTAACCCTAACCCTAACCCTAACCCAAACCCTAACACTAACTGTAACCATAACACTAAACTCTAAACCCTAAACCTAATCCACCCTAAACCTTAAACAATCCTAAACCATAAACCTTAAACCCTAAACCCTAAATCTAAAAATAAACCTAAACCTGACCCTAAATCTAACCCTAACCCTAACCCTAACCCTAAACCTAACCCTGACCCTAAACCTAACCCTAATCCTAACACTAACCATAACCCTAACCCTAGGCCTAACCCTACCCCTAACCCCTAAGACTAACCCTGACCCTAACCCCTAACCCTAACCCTAACCCTAACCTAACCCTAACACTAACCCTAACCCTAACCATAACCCTAACCCTAATCCTATCCCTAAACCTAACCCTTACCCTAACACTAACACTAACCTTAACCCTAACCCTAACCTTAACCCTCACCCTAACCCTCACCCTAACCCTCACCCCAACCCTAAACCTAACCCTAACACTAACCCTAACACCCTAAATCCTAAACCCTAAACCCAGAAAAACTCTAAGCACTAATTCCAAAAGCACCCTAAACCCTAAACTCTAAACACTAAACGCTAAAAAACCCTAAACCCTAAACCCTAAACACTAAACCCTAAACAAGCCTAAACCCTAAAACCATTAACACTATACCCTAAACAACCCTAAACCCTTTACCCTAAACATTATAGCCTAAACCCTAAAACACTATACAAACTTAAACCCTAAACCTTAAAATATCCTAAATCATAAATCCTGAACAACCCTAAACACTAAATCATAAACAACCCTAAAAAAACATAATCAACTCTTAACGCTAAAACATAATCAACCCTAAACATTAAACAATCTTAAACGCTAAATCCTATACCCTAAACCTAAATCACCCTAAAACTTAAACAATCCTAAACCCTAAACCTTAAACCATAAACCCTAAATTTTAAACCATAAATCTAAGAATAACCATAACCCTAACCCTAACCCTAAACCTAAACCTAACCCTAACCCCAACCCTAACCTTAACCCCATAACCCTAACCCTAACCTTAAGCCTAACATAAGCCCATAACCCTAACCCTAACCCTCACCCTAACCCTAACCATAACCCTAACACTAACCCTAACCCTAACCCTAACCCCTAAATTCTAACCCTAACCCTAACCCTAACCCCTAACCCTAACCCTAACCCTAAACCTAACCTTACCCTAAACCTAACCCTAACCCTAACCCTAACCCTAACCTAACCCTAACCCTAACCGTAACCATAACACTAAACTCTAAACCCTAAACCTAATCCACCCTAAACCTTTAACAATCCTAAACCATAAACCGTAGACCCTAAACCATAAATCTAACAATAAACCTAAACCTAACCCAAAATCTAACCCTAACCCTAAACCCTCCCTGACCCTAACCCTAACCCTAACCCTAACCCTAACCCTAAACCTAACCCTGACCCTAATCCTAACACTAAACCTATTTCTAATTCTAACCCTAACACTGATCCTAAACTTAAACCTAACCCCCTAATAATAACCCTAACCCTAACACTAACCCTAACCCTAACCCTAACCCTAACCTTAACCCTACCCTAACCCTAACCCTAACCCTAACCCAAACCCTAAAACTAACCCCCTAACTTTTACCCTAACCCTAACCCTAACCCTAACACTTACCATAACCCTAACCCTAACCCTAACCCAATCCCTAACCCTAACCCTAACCGTAACCATAACACTAAACTCTAAACACTAAACCTAATCTACCCTAAACCTTAAACAATCCTAAACCATAAACCTTAAACCCTAAACCCTAAATCTAACAATAAACCTAAACCTAACCCTAAATCTAACCCTAACCCTATCCCTAAACCTAAACCTAACCCTGACCCTAACCCTAACCCTAATCCTAACACTAACCATAACCCTAACCCTAACACTAACCCTAACCTTAACCCTAACCCTAACCCTAACAATAACCCTAAACCTAACTCTAACCCTAACCCTAACCCTAACCGTAACCATAATACTAAACTTTAAACCCTAAACCTAATCCACCCTAAACCTTAAACAATCCTAAACCATAAACCTTAAACCCTAAACCCTAAATCTAACAATAAACCTAAACCTAACCCTAAATCTAACCCTAACCCTAACCCTAACCCTAAACCTAAACCTGACCCTAACCCTAACCCTAATCCTAACACTAATCATAACCCAAACACTAACCCTAACCCTAACCCTAAACCTAACCCTAAACCTCACACTATTCCTAATTCTAACACTAAACCCTAAACTTTAAATCTAATCCTAACCTTAACCCTACCCTTAACCCTAACCCTAACCCTATCCCAAAACCTAACACTGACCCTAATCCTAACACTAACCTTATTTCTAAATCTAACCCTAACACTAATCCTTAACTAAAACCTAACCCCCTAATAATAACCCTAACACTAAACCTAACCCTAACCCTAACCCTAACCGTAACCCTAACACTAACGCCTAACCCCTAACACTAACCCTAACCCTAACCCCTAACCCTAACCCTAACCCTAACCCTAACCCTAACCCTAACCCTAACCCTAACCCTAACCCTAACCCTATCCCTAACCCTAACCCTTACCCTAACACTAACACTAACCTTAACCCTAACCCTAACCTTAACCCTCACCCTAACCCTCACCTTAACCCTAAACCTAACCCTAACACTAACCCTAACACCCTAAATCCTAAACCCTAAACCCCGAAAAACCCTAAACACTAATTCCAAAAGCACCCTAAACCCTAAACTATAAACACTAAACGCTAAAAAACCCTAAACCCTAAACCCTAAACACTAAACAAGCCTAAACCCTAAAACCATTAACACTATACCCTAAACAACCCAAAACCCTTAACACTAAACATTATACCCTAAACCCTAAAACACTATACAACCTTAAACCCTAAACCTTAAAATATCCTAAATCATAAATCCTGAACAACCCTACACAAAATCATAAACAACCCTAAAAAACCCTAAACAACTCTAAACGCTAAAACCTAAACAACCCTAACCATTAAACAATCTGAAACGCTAAATTCTATACCCTAAACCTAAACCACCCTAAAACTTAAACAGTCCTAAATCCTAAACCTTAAACCATAAACCCTGAATTTTAAACAATAAATCTAAGAATAACCATAACCCTAACCCTAACCCTAAACCTAAACCTAACCCTAACCCCAACCCTAACCTTAACCCCATAACCCTAAACCTAACCTTAAGCCTAACATAACCCCATAACCCTAACTCTTACCCTAACTCTAACACTAATGCTAACCCTAACCCTAACCCTAACTCTAACCCCTTAACCTTAATCCCTAAATCCTAAACCCTGAACAACCATAAATCCTAAACCCTGAACAACCCTAAATCATAAACCCTGAATAACCCTAAACACTAACCTCTAAACAACCCTAAACAACCCTAATCACTAAACCATAAACAACCCTAAACACTAAACCCTAAACAACCCTATACCTTAAACCTTAACACTAAACCCTAAATAACCCTAAACCCTAAACCATTAACACTATACCCTAAACAACACTAAACACTAAACCAAAAACAACCCTAAAACCTAAACCTTAAACACTAAACCTTAAATAACCCTAAACCCTAAACACTAAACCCTAAAGAACCCTAAACTTTTAACCCTAAACACTATACCCTAAACAACCCTAAACCTTAAACAATCCTAAACTCTAAACCCTAAACCCTTAACCTAAACCACCCTAAATCATAAACAATCCTAAACCCTAAACCTTAAACCGTAAACACTAAACTCTAAACCCTAAACCTAACAATAACCATAACCCTAACCCTAACCCCTAACCCTTACCCTAACCCTAACCCTAACCCTAATCCTAAACCTAACCCTAACTCTAACCCTAACCCTAACCCTAACCCTAAACCTAACCCTAACCTTAACCCTAATCCTAACCCTAACCCTAACCCCAACCGTAACCCTAACCCTAAACCTAATCCTAACCCTAACTCTAACCCTAACCCTAACCCTAACGCTAACCCTATCCCTAACCCTAAACCTAATCCTAACCCTAATCTTAACCCTAATCCTAACCCTAACCCTAACCCTAACCGTAACCATAACACTAAACTCTAAACCCTAAACCTAATCCACCCTAAACCTTAAACAATCCTAAACCATAAACCTTAGACCCTAAATCCTAAATCTAACAATAAACCTAAACCTAACCCTAAATCTAACCCCAACGCTAACCCTAACCCTAAACCCTGCCTGACCCTAACCCTAACCCTAACCCTAAACCTAACCCTGACCCTAATCCTAAAACTAACCCTATTTCTAATTCTAACCCTAACACTAATCATAAACTTAAACCTAACCCCCTAATTATAACCCTAACCCTTTCACTAACCCTAACCCTTAAACCTAACCCTAACCCTAACCCTAACCCTAACCTAACCCTAACCCTAACCCTAACCCTAACCCTAACCCTAACCTAACCCTAACCCTAACCCTAACCCTAACACAAACCCTAACACTAACCCCCTAACTTTTACCCTAACCCTAACCCTAACCCTAAACCTAACCCTTACCATAACCCTAACCCTAAACCTAACTCCATCCCTAACTCTAACCCTAACCGTAACCATAACACTAAACTCTAAACCCTAAACCTTATCCACCCTAAACTTTAAACAATCCTAAACCATAAACCTTAAACCCTAAACCCTAAATCTAACAATAAACCTAAACCTAACCCTAAATCTAACCCTAACCCTATACCTAACCCTAAACTTAACCCTGACCCTAACCCTAACCCTAATCCTAACACTAACCATAACCCTAACCCTAACACTAACCCTAACCTTAACCCTAACCCTAACCCTAACCCTAACCCTAACCCTAACTCTAACCCTAACCCTAACCATAACCGTAACCATAATACTAAACTCTAAACCCTAAACTTAATCCACCCTTAAACTTAAACAATCCTAAACCATAAACCTTAAACCCTAAACCCTAAATCTAACAATAAACCTAAACCTAACACTAAATCTAACCCTAACCCTAACCCTAACCCTAAACATAAACCTTACCCTAACCCTAATCCTAATCCTAACACTAATCATAACCCAAACACTAACCCTAAACCTAACCCTAAACCTAACCCTAAACCTCACACTATCCCTAATCCTAACAGAAAACCCTAAACTTTAATTCTAACCCTAACTTTAACCCTACCCTTAACCCTAATCCTAACCATATTTCTAAACCTAACCCTGACCCTAATCCTAACACTAACCCTATTTCTAATTCTAACCCTAACACTCATCCTAAACTAAAACCTAACACCCTAATAATAACCCTAACACTAAACCTAACCCTAACCCTAACCCTAACCCTAACCCTAACACTAACCCCTAACCCCTAACACTAACCCTAACCCAAACCCCTAACCCTAACCCTAACCCTAACCCTAACCTTAACCCTAACCCTAACCCTAACCATAAACCTATCCCTAACCCTAACCCTTATTCTAACACTAACACTAACATTAACCCTAACCCTAACCTTAACCCTCACCCTAACCCTCACCTTAACCCTAAACCTAACCCTAACACTAACCCTAACTCCCTAAATCCTAAACCCTAAACCCCGAAAAACCCTAAACACTAATTCCAAAAGCACCCTAAACCCTAAACTATAAACACTAAACGCTAAAAAACCCTAAACCCTAAACCCTAAACACTAAACCCTTAACAAGCCTAAACCCTAAAACCATTAACACTATACCCTAAACAACCCTAAACCCTTAACACTAAACATTATACCCTAAACCCTAAAACACTGTACAACCTTAAACCCTAAACCTTAAAATATCCTAAATCATAAATCCTGAACAACCCTAAACACTAAATCATAAACAACCCTAAAAAACCCTAAACAACTCTAAACGCTAAACCTAAACAACCCTAAACATTAAACAATCTTAAACGCTAAACCCTATACCCTAAACCTAAACCACCCTAAAACTTAAACAATCCTAAACCCTAAACCTTAAACCATAAACCCTAAATTTTAAACCATAAATCTAAGAATAACCATAACCCTAACCCTAACCCTAACCCTAAACCTTACCCTGACCCTAACCCTAACCCTAATCCTAACACTAACCATAACCCTAACCCTAACCCTAACCCTAACCTTAACCCTAACCCTAACCCTAACCCTAACCCTAACCCTAACCCTAACCCTAAACCTAACCCTAACCCCTTAACCTTAATCCCTAAATCCTAAACCTTGAACAACCATAAATCCTAAACCCTGAACAACCCTAAATCATAAATCCTGAATAACCCTAAACACTAACCTCTAAACAACCCTAAACAACCCTAATCACTAAACCATAAACAACCCTAAACACTAAACCCTAAACAACCCTATACCCTAAACTTTAAACACTAAACCCTAAATAACCCTAAACCCTAAACCATTAACACTATACCCTAAACAACACTAAACATTAACCCAAAACAACCCTAAAACCTAAACCTTAAACACTAAAACTTAAACAACCCTAAACTCTAAACACTAAAGCCTAAACAACGCTAAACTTTTAACCCTAAACACTATACCCTAAACAACCCTAAACCTTAAACAATCCTAAAGTCTAAACCCTAAACCCTTAACCTAAACCACCCTAAATCTTAAACAATCCTAAACCCTAAACCTTAAACCCTAAACACTAAACCCTAAACCCTAAACCTAAAAATAACCATAACCCTAACCCTAACACCTAACCCTTACCCTAACCCTAACCCTAACCCTAATCCTAACCCTAACCCTAACCCTAACCCTAACCCTAACCCTAACCCTAACTCTAAACCTAATCCTAACCCTAACCTTAACCCTAATCCTAACCCTAACCCTAAACCTAACCGTAACCATAACATTAAACTCTAAACCCTAAACCTAATCAACCCTAAACCTTAAACAATCCTAAACCATAAACCTTAGACCCTAAATCCTAAATCTAACAATAAACATAAACCTAAACCTAAATCTAACCCTAACCATAACCCTAACCCTAAACCCTCCCTGACCCTAACCCTAACCCTAACCCTAACCCTAACCCTAACCCTAAATCTAACCCTGACCCTAATCCTAACACTAACCCTATTTCTAATTCAAACCCTAGCACTAATCCTAAACGTAAACCTAACGCCCTAAAAATAACCCTAACCCTAACACTAACCCTAACCCCTAACCTTAACCCTAACCCTAACCCTAACCCTAACCCTAACCTTAACACTAACCCCTAACCCTTACCCTAACCCTAACCCTAACCCTAACTCTAACCATTACCCTAACCCTAACCCTAACCTAACCCTAACCCTAACCCTAACACTAAACGTAACCATAACACTAAACTCTAAACCCTAAACCTAATCCACCCTAAACCTTAAACAATCCTAAACCATAAACCTTAAACCCTAAACCCTAAATCTAACAATAAACCTAAACCTGACATTAAATCTAACCCTAACCCTAACCCTAACCCTAAACCTTACCCTGACAATAACCCTAACCCTAATCCTAACACTAACCATAACCCTAACCCTAACCCTAACCTTAACCCTAACCCTAACCCTAACCCTAACCCTAACCCTAACCCTAAACCTAACCCTAAACCTAACCCTAACCCCTTAACCTTAATCCCTAAATCCTAAACCCTGAACAACCATAAATCCTAAACTCTGAAAAACCCTAAATCATAAATCCTGAATAACTCTAATTACTAACCTCTAAACAACCCTAAACAACCCTAATCACTAAACCATAAACAACCCTAAACACTAAACCCTAAAGAACCCTATACCCTAAACCTTAAACACTAAACCCTAAATAACCCTAAACCCTAAACCATTAACACTATACCCTAAACAACACTAAACATTAACCCAAAACAACCCTAAAACCTAAACCTTAAACACTAAAACTTAAACAACCCTAAACCCTAAACACTAAAGCCTAAACAACCCTAAACTTTTAACCCTAAACACTATACCCTAAACAACCCTAAACCTTAAACAATCTTAAAGTCTAAACCCTAAACCCTTAACCTAAACCACCCTAAATCTTAAACACTCCTAAACCCTAAACCTTAAACCCTAAACACTAAACCCTAAACCCTAAACCTAACAATAAACATAACCCTAACCCTAACCCCTAACCCTTACCCTAACCCTAAACCTAACCCTAATCCTAACCCTAACCCTAACCATAACCCTAACCCTAACCCTAACCCTAACTCTAAACCTAATCCTAACCCTAACCTTAACCCTAATCCTAACCCTAACCCTAACCCTAACCGTAACGATAACACTAAACTCTAAACCCTAAACCTAATCCACCCTAAACCTTAAACAATCCTAAACCATTAACCTTAGACCCTAAATCCTAAATCTAACAATAAACATAAACCTAACTCTAAATCTAACCCTAACCCTAACCCTAACCCTAAACCCTCCCTGACCCTAACCCTAACCCTAACCCTAACCCTAACCCTAACCCTAACCCTAAACCTAACGCTGACCCTAATCCTAACACTAACCCTATTTCTAATTCTAACCCTAACACTAATCCTAAACGTAAACCTAACCCCCTAATAATAACCCTAACACTAACACTAACCCTAACCCCTAACCTTAACCCTAACCCTAACCCTAAACCTAACCCTAACACTAACCCCTAACCCTTACCCTAACCCTAACCCTAACCCTAACCCTAACCATTACCCTAACCCTAACCCTAACCCTAACCTAACCCTAACCCTAACCCTAACACTAAACGTAACCATAACACTAAACTCTAAACCCTAAACCTAATCCACCCTAAACCTTAAACAATCCTAAACCATAAACCTTAAACCCTAAACCCTAAATCTAACAATAAACCTAAACCTGACCCTAAATCTAACCCTAACCCTAACCCTAACCCTAAACCTAACCCTGACCCTAACCCTAAACCTAATCCTAACACTAACCATAACCCTAACCCTAACCCTAACCCTAACCTTAACCCTAACCCTAACCCTAACCCTAACCCTAACCCTAACTCCTTAACCTTAATCCCTAAATCCTATTCCCTGAACAACCATAAATCTTAAACCCTGAATAACCCTAAACACTAACTTCTAAACAACCCTAAACAACCCTAATCACTACACCATAAACAACCCTAAACACTAAACCCTAAACAACCCTATACCCTAAACCTTAAACACTAAACCCTAAATAACCCTAAACCCTAAACCATTAACACTATACCCTAAACAACACTAAACATTAACCAAAAACCACCCTAAAACCTAAACCTTAAACACTAAAACTTAAAAAAACCTAAACACTAAACACTAAAGCCTAAACAACCCTAAACTTTTAACCCTAAACACTATACCCTAAACAACCCTAAACTTTAAACAATCCTAAAGTCTAAACCCTAAACCCTTAACCTAAACCACCCTAAATCTTAAACAATCCTAAACCCTAAACCTTAAACGCTAAACACTAAACCCTAAACCCTAATCCTAACACTAACCATAACCCTAACCCTAACCCTAACCCTAAACCTTACCCTAACCCTAACCCTAACCCTAATCCTAACCCTAACCCTAACCCTAACCCTAACCCTAACCCTAATTCTAACCCTAACTCTAAACCTAATCCTAACCCTAACCTTAACCCTAATCCTAACCCTAACCCTAACCCTAACCCTAACCGTAACCATAACACTAAACTCTAAACCCTAAACTTAATCCACCCTAAACCTTAAACAATCCTAAACCATAAACCTTAGACCCTAAATCCTAAATCTAAGAATAAAACTAAACCTAAACCTAAATCTAACCCTAACCCTAACCCTAACCCTAAACCCTCCCTGACCCTAACCCTAACCCTAACCCTAACCCTAACCCTAACCCTAACCCTAAACCTAACCCTGACCCTAATCCTAACACTAACCCTATTTCTAATTCTAACCCTAACACTAATCCTAAACTTAAACCTAACCCCCTAATAATAACCCTAACCCTAACACTAACCCTAACCCCTAACCTTAACCCTAACCCTAACCCTAACCCTAACACTAACCCCTAACCCTTACCCTAACCCTAACCCTAACCCTAACCCTAACCATTACCCTAACCCTAACCCTAACCCTAACCCTAACCCTAACACTAACCGTAACCATAACACTAAACTCTAATTCCTAAAACTAATCTACCCTAAACCTTAAACAATCCTAAACCATAAACCTTAAACCCTAAACCCTAAATCTAACAATAAACCTAAACCTAACCCTAAATCTAACCCTAACCCTAACCCTAACCCTAAACCTAACCCTGACCCTAACCCTAACCCTAATCCTAACACTAACCATAACCCTAACCCTAAACCTAACCCTAACCTTAACCCTAACCCTAACCCTAACCCTAACCCTAACCCTAAACTTAACCCTAACCCTAACCCCTTAACCTTAATCCCTAAATCCTAAACCCTGAACAACCATAAATCCTAAACGCTGAACAACCCTAAATCATAAACCCTGAATTACCCTAAACACTAACCTCTAAACAACCCTAAACAACCCTAATCACTAAACCATAAACAACCCTAAACACTAAACCCTAAACAACCCTATACCCTAAACCTTAAACACTAAACCCTAAATAACCCTAAACCCTAAACCATTAACACTATACCCTAAACAACACTAAACACTAAACCCAAAACAACCCTAAAACCTAAACCTTAAACACTAAACCTTAAACAACCCTAAACCCTAAACAGTAAACCCTAAACAACCCTAAACTTTTAACCCTATACACTATACCCTAAACAACCCTATACCTTAAACAATCCTAAACTCTAAACCCTAAACCCTTAACCATAACCACCCTAAATCTTAAACAATCCTAAACCCTAAACCTTAAACCCTAAACACAAAACCCTAAACCCTAAACCTAACAATAACCATAACCCTAACCCTAACACCTAACCCTTACCCTAACCCTAACCCTAACCCTAATCCTAACCCTAACCCTAACCCTAACCCTAACCCTAATCCTAACCTTAACCCTAAACCTAATCCTAACCCGTACCCTAACCCTAACTTTAACTTTAACCCTAATCCTAACACCAAACCCTAAACCCTAAACCTAACCCTAACCCTAAAATAAACTTTAAATCCTCAACCTAATCTACCCTAAACCTTAAACAATCCTAAACCCTAAACCCTGAACCCTAAACCTAACCCTAACCCTAACCCTAACACTAACCATAACCCAAACACTAAATTGTAAACCCTAAATTTAATTTATGATAAACCTTAAACAATCTTAAACCCTAAACCTTAAACCTTAAACCTAACAATTACCATAACCCTAACCCTAATCCTAACCCAAACCCTAACCCTAAACATAACCCTAACACTAAACCTAACCCTAACTCTAACCCTAACCCTAAACCTAACACTAACACTAAACGTAGTCCTAACCCTAACCCTAACCCTAAACCTGACCCTAACCCTAACCCTAACCCTAACCCTAATCCTAACTCTAACCCTAATCTTAACAATAAACCTAAAC